>NW_027513711.1:1500000-1584618 GCF_048772815.1 Callospermophilus lateralis
GAAGGGAGAGAGAAAGTTGGAGAGGGAGGAAGGCAAAGTTGGAGGGATGGATGGAGGTACAAAAGAAGGAAGAAGAAAAGGAGAAAAACCAGGAAGGGGGGAAGGAAGCAAGGAAGGTAGGAAATAGGGAGAGCACAAGGGCAGAAAAAGGACTGAGTCACTCAAACAAAAGGCAAGGGACACAAAGGCCAATATAGGCCACAAAAGCTGTTTGAACGGTTTAGTCATCTTTAGAATTTGAGTGACATCACACTGAATGTTATTATGACTGGATGGAATCTTCCTACTAACCCCGCCTTGGCCTGGCCTAAACCAAATCAAGGGGTGGGTGGCATGGAGAGGAATTCTCTCTGGCTGGAGTGGGAGGGACCTAAACATGTGGCACTTGAGGATGCACTGGGTAGGGAAGGGGACAAGACCCCCCTGATGGGCAGTTGAGACAACAAGGCTCCTGGGAGCCCCTGATCATGGCTCCCACCGCCATACGCACACCACCCACCATACGCTCAGCCCCTGAAGGGGCTCACAGTGGTCTGCTCCGTTGCCTGGTGCAGGTTGGAGTTCCTGACCAAACACCTGAGTGTCCACAGCCTGTGTTGGCCTGCCTGGGCAGGCTGTGGTTGTGGTGGCAAGAGCCAAAGCTGTCTTGGCGTGATGGAGGAGCCAAGGGCTGCCTCTCAGCCATACTAGTGGGTGGTTCTGGAAGAAGCACCCAGGGTTGTGGCAGCAATGTCCGAAGACATGAAGCCAGGCCATCTTCCTTCTGGCTTTCCTTGGGAGTTGATGATGTGTACAGCTCTTGGATTTTTTGCTGTTCTCTCACTTTTCTGGAGAGCTTTTCAGTCGGTTAGTAGCAGGCTTTACGTGGGAAGAGAAAAAAGGCTGGCTCTAAATCTTGCTGGACTTATTGAGGCAAAATGTGGACTTCTTGATAAAGTGAGCCTTGTTGAAAAAGAACATAAAGGCTTAGACTCATCTTTCAAGGATTGCAGGTTTGAGAAGGGTTCAAGGGAAGCACAACAGCTGGAGGCAACCTACGAAAAGCTGCATAGGTCTGAATCCAGCCATGGCGTTGAAATGCTCTTTCTAGAAGAAGAGCTCAAAGCACAGAAGGCTAAACATGGTCAACAGGATGAAACGATGGCGCATCTATCAAGAGGGATACAGTCCCTCCAAGGTGAATCTGAATCCCTCAGATCACAAATAGCTGAAGCCAAAACAAACTGGAGACTCTTTCAAGTGAATGAGGAAGAACTGAAGCTGGCAATCAAAGAGGTTTTGAATGAAGGATCCCTACTTCCGCAAACGCAGAGACCAACAATACAAGGAGAAGCTGAAGCACAGAGGGAACAAGGAGGTGTCCAATATAAAGCAAAAATCATATTAGAGGACTCTAAAGTAGCTGGAGAACAAGTTCTAAGGGACACCGAAAATCACATGGAGTCTCTGAGTGAATGCTTGCTGAAGACGAAGGATAGATCTTCTCCAAGCCTGGGAGCCCAAAGGGATGGTGGTCACCTGGAACTGGGAAAGACGAGTGAACCCGAAATTGGTGCTCACTTGGAGGATGAGTCCAAAGGAGCTTTGAGGAACCTGGTTTATGGTGATAAGCTAAAGGCCTCCTTAGAAATCTTGGAAGGAGGAAGAAATCAAAAATGTACTTTCTCATCTGAAGTGGAGAAAACCACGGAAGACCTTACAGAACACCTTAAAAGTCGGCAGACTGAACAGGCATCCTTGCAGTCAGAAAATGCACAGCTGCAAAGTGAGAATGAGACCCTACAGAAGAACTTGAAAGTCATGATGGAACGCTATCAAGAAAATACGATGAAACTGCACAGGAAATTAAGAGTGGAGGAAAACTACCATGTGGAGCAAGAGGAGAAACTTTCCAAAGTCGAAGAAAAGATGAGCCATACAATAAAAGAGCTGGAGACCTACAGAAAGAGAGCCCAATATCTTGAAGAACAATTGCAGAGTACCATTCATTCCTGTCTGGGGAAGATTATTTCCTCTGAGAAAGAAGCACATGCCAGTGAGTTGGCAGCTCGGATTGCTGAAAGAAACCTCAGCTATTTCAGGAAACAAAATGCACGCAACAGACAAAAATTAACGGAGAAGGAGCTGAGATTTGAACTTGTAGGAAAAGATCCCTATGATGCACTGGATGTTTCCAACTCAGCAATGGGCAGAAGCCTTCTCCAAATGGGCCCTCACCAATAGGTCACCCTTCATCTGAAAGGAGACCTCCTCATTTTGAAAAGAGTGGTCCACTCACACTCTCACCTTTCGCTCCAGTGGGAGGAGGAAGAGGGTCAAGGGGCCCTGGAGAATCCTCTGGACCATGCGACTAGCAGTAAAGGAAGAGAATCCAGCTGTCATAAGTTCACCATTTTTCAGAGAGCACCTTCTCAGACTGGGCCCCTCTCTCCTCCTGGGGAACAGGCGAGCAGGCTGATGATCCCTCCGCCAGGCCAACCATATTCTTCTGATGCACGTCTTCCTCTACAAAGGCAAGATAGGTTTTACTCAAATTGTGGTAGAGCATCGGGACCAGCAGAACACAGAATTCCTAATATGCCTCCTTTGGACTCTGATGTGCCTGATTCACCTCTCCATGCTGAAAACCAAGCAACTGGCTCTGGCTCTGTGTTGGCACCTTTCCCTCCAGTCAGAGGTGCCTTGTTTCCAGTTGACCCAAGGAGTCAGTTCCTGAGAAGAGGACCTTTTTTTTACCTCCACCTCTCCCAGGAAACTTGTCTGGGAACCTGGAGATTATTTTCCACCTGACCCGCCACCCACTCCATTTCCAATGTGATGTGTCTATGCAGGGAGGGGGTTTTCCTCACACTCTTCCCCCAACAGCTGGAATTCAGCCCTCTACACCCCCATTCTGAAAGTACAAGTGAGTTCCCTGAAGGGTTCCTTCCACCTGCAAATGAGCCTGTTACTCAACATCCAGAACCAAACAAGAAACCTCATGCTGTTGCTCTCTCTTCAAATGTAATTTGACTTATCTCTCATTTTTAGTTTTTAAGTAACTGCTTTTACTTCAGTAATTGACTATACTTTGGCTCCAATTGAAGCTCAATGAAACAATAATTCTTAAGATAGTATTTTGTAAATAAAGATGGTTTACGTAGGAATCTTCTGAGTAAATTATTCCTATTTTATTTTATTCCAGAGAACAGCATTTAATCTGATGAAGCCACTCTTACATAAACAAGAATGGGAGTTCTAGGTACTTGTAATCTAGCTGATGGAAATATCTTTTAAACTCCCAAAAAAGAAGTGCATTTAGTATGACTGTAGCAAATGTAAAGTGACTTTAGGCTTAATGAAGAATTCTCACTGATTTACAGACTGGTTGGGCATTTCAGCCAGTTTTTCCATATCAGAATAACTAGAGCATGGGAGGACTAAAGGAGAGAACACAACTAAACTCGTCAGGGAAACAGGAGATCTCAACTACAAAGAAAAATGAAGACCTCTTGTTTATATTGGTTGCTTAAAACATTACATAGCTCTTGAGATACCATATTTCCTACATTAGATTCAAGTGAGTTATGAACTCCCATTTTCACCCCATATACAGATTGCACAATCACATTGTTTACACATCCACATTTTTACAAAATGCCATATTAGTAACTGTTGTATTCTGCTACCTTTTCTAGCCTCTACTATCGCCCCTCTCCTGCCCTCCCATCTTCTCTCTCTATCCCATCTGCTGTAATTTAACGCTTGGGAATTCTGAACCACACTTTAAACTCACTCTCCTCCCCTTTATCCCTTCTGTCAAATTACTCATCATCTTCTTCTATTTCTCCTCCTCCTTATACCTTTAATTCATTCATCATACACTCATGCATTGGTTCATTCATTCCTTTCACATATGGTGTTGGGGATCCAACTCAGGACCTTTGAAAGTGTGAAGCCAGCACTCTAGTGCTGAGCCAAAACCCCAGCACCTGTCTTTTTGATTTTATGACTGTTTGTATGAAATTCAGAATCGCATTCTGCTATGGTTTACTGATATGTGGATTGACCTAGTCCTTGTGTTCTGGGAGACTTTTGGAAAATATACATGAATTATTAGGAGATTGAAATGAAGAAACAAAGAGGAAATTCCCCAATTTCTTATTCTTAGAGTCCATACTCTGACTCTGCCTACCTACTGTAAAAACTTTTAAACCCTTACTCCCCATTTCTATATCATTGCCAACAAGTGAACATTCACTGCCCTACAACAAACCAGAGAACTCACATTGAACAATGTTTCCCCAGTAGAGACCAAGACACAATACTTATTAAAAAAAATACCCTAGTTATGAGTTAGTAGGTAAAGCTTTATTTGAGTGTTAAACGTGCTCTAATTATGCGTTTGTGTGTTTGTTGATGTGTGTGGTGTGTGGGTGTGTGTGCTTGTGTGTGAAACAAGCACTGAGGTGTAAAATAAATGCAGGATTGCAACGGCCTTCTTAAAAATAAGAAGCAACTTTATCACATTTGAAGCCCAGTGAAGAATCTGCCTGATACTTAACCTACAATTACTTGAAATGTGAAAAATTCAGGCCTCGAAAAACAAAGCCAACATACATACTGAATCTAATCAGTCTGTCTCACCTGTTTTCTTATCTTTCCTTTCAATAAACCTAAATTGCCAGCATAAAACATCAGTTGTTCTAAACGAGTGGACGGATGTCCCCTGTCACGGGCTGTGTAAAACACATGGACGATCCGGCACTGATTGTTATCTAGAATGACTTCTGCCTGAACTACTATTGGAGAATTGTTGCTGATATACTGCGGTTCTTATACCAGTAAACTGGAATGAAGGTAATTTCAGGCTGCAAAGGAATAAATTGATTTTACTAACTGGTTTTTGGAAAACACTGCCATGAAAAATTATCAATATGTTCATAAAGGCATCTACATGTCTCTTCACAAGGGTTTTACTTAATGGGGGAGGTGGTGAGGTCTGGATATAACTGAACTGTCCATTAGTAGGTAGAACAATATCATGGGAATCAGAGTGCACATTCCGGTTTGACTTCAATCTAGGTAACATGGATTCATCTCTGTGTAATAGGCCTGCTTCTGAAAAACACAATGTAGAGCTCCAAAAGCAGAACGATACTTTCAGAATACCATGTTATGTTTGTAAATAGACAGACAGATAGATATACAGAAATCAAAAATCTGAAAACGGTCTGGAAGTGTACCTTTCTATAACTTACAATGTCAGTAGTGGGGGATTAATAGCAGATCAAGAAGACTGTATCTGCATGAGAAATGGTTCAATTTTTGAAAGAGTTTCTTAAATGAAAATGGACGAAAAATTTAAAGGGTTACAGTAAGTGTTGAGGAGTGACTTGGCAAAAGGAGCACAGAGGTGAGAAAGAATTAAGTAGAGTTCAATAGAACCAGGTATAATTTCTGTACACATGACTCCATGAACAGGAGCAAAGGGGACACTTAAAGAAATCATAGGACTAAGGAGAGATCAGGATTAGGAGGGTTTGTACTAGTCTAGAAATGCTGACCTGAAAACCAACTAAAGTTTCAACTCCTTCTTTTGAGGAACATTAGCTGTGCCGTGCTTTTCAAAAATGACTTGTCATAACTGATTGATGCCCATGTTAGCAACTCTTCTGAAATTACGTTGAAAGTAGACTAATGTGAGAGTTTCTCTTTAGAGAGAATTCAAATTACTTGCATAGGAAGTGGCAGCAGGTCTGGGGATGTTGTAGCTCAGTGGCAGTGACCTTGCCTAGCTTGGGGCTGGCCTGCCATGGACTTTCACCCCAAACACTTGCAAGAAAAGAAAAGGGAGGGAAGGGAGAGAGAAAGTTGGAAGGGAGGAAGGCAAAGTTGGAGGGATGGATGGAGGTACAAAAGAAGGAAGAAGAAAAGGAGAAAAACCAGGAAGGGGGGAAGGAAGCAAGGAAGGTAGGAAATAGGGAGAGCACAAGGGCAGAAAAAGGACTGAGTCACTCAAACAAAAGGCAAGGGACACAAAGGCCAATATAGGCCACAAAAGCTGTTTGAACGGTTTAGTCAGCTTTAGAATTTGAGTGACATCACACTGAATGTTATTATGACTGGATGGAATCTTCCTACTAACCCCGCCTTGGCCTGGCCTAAACCAAATCAAGGGGTGGGTGGCATGGAGAGGAATTCTCTCTGGCTGGAGTGGGAGGGACCTAAACATGTGGCACTTGAGGATGCACTGGGTAGGGAAGGGGACAAGACCCCCCTGATGGGCAGTTGAGACAACAAGGCTCCTGGGAGCCCTTGATCATGGCTCCCACCGAAACGCACACCACCCACCATACGCTCAGCCCCTGAAGGGGCTCACAGTGGTCTGCTCCGTTGCCTGGTGCAGGTTGGAGTTCCTGACCAAACACCTGAGTGTCCACAGCCTGTGTTGGCCTGCCTGGGCAGGCTGTGGTTGTGGTGGCAAGAGCCAAAGCTGTCTTGGCGTGATGGAGGAGCCAAGGGCTGCCTCTCAGCCATACTAGTGGGTGGTTCTGGACGAAGCACCCAGGGTTGTGGCAGCAATGTCCGAAGACATGAAGCCAGGCCATCTTCCTTCTGGCTTTCCTTGGGAGTTGATGATGTGTACAGCTCTTGGATTTTTTGCTGTTCTCTCACTTTTCTGGAGAGCTTTTCAGTCGGTTAGTAGCAGGCTTTACGTGGGAAGAGAAAAAAGGCTGGCTCTAAATCTTGCTGGACTTATTGAGGCAAAATGTGGACTTCTTGATAAAGTGAGCCTTGTTGAAAAAGAACATAAAGGCTTAGACTCATCTTTCAAGGATTGCAGGTTTGAGAAGGGTTCAAGGGAAGCACAACAGCTGGAGGCAACCTACGAAAAGCTGCATAGGTCCGAATCCAGCCATGGCGTTGAAATGCTCTTTCTAGAAGAAGAGCTCAAAGCACAGAAGGCTAAACATGGTCAACAGGATGAAACGATGGCGCATCTATCAAGAGGGATACAGTCCCTCCAAGGTGAATCTGAATCCCTCAGATCACAAATAGCTGAAGCCAAAACAAACTGGAGACTCTTTCAAGTGAATGAGGAAGAACTGAAGCTGGCAATCAAAGAGGTTTTGAATGAAGGATCCCTACTTCCGCAAACGCAGAGACCAACAATACAAGGAGAAGCTGAAGCACAGAGGGAACAAGGAGGTGTCCAATATAAAGCAAAAATCATATTAGAGGACTCTAAAGTAGCTGGAGAACAAGTTCTAAGGGACACCGAAAATCACATGGAGTCTCTGAGTGAATGCTTGCTGAAGACGAAGGATAGATCTTCTCCAAGCCTGGGAGCCCAAAGGGATGGTGGTCACCTGGAACTGGGAAAGACGAGTGAACCCAAAATTGGTGCTCACTTGGAGGATGAGTCCAAAGGAGCTTTGAGGAACCTGGTTTATGGTGATAAGCTAAAGGCCTCCTTAGAAATCTTGGAAGGAGGAAGAAATCAAAAATGTACTTTCTCATCTGAAGTGGAGAAAACCACGGAAGACCTTACAGAACACCTTAAAAGTCGGCAGACTGAACAGGCATCCTTGCAGTCAGAAAATGCACAGCTGCAAAGTGAGAATGAGACCCTACAGAAGAACTTGAAAGTCATGATGGAACGCTATCAAGAAAATACGATGAAACTGCACAGGAAATTAAGAGTGGAGGAAAACTACCGTGTGGAGCAAGAGGAGAAACTTTCCAAAGTCGAAGAAAAGATGAGCCATACAATAAAAGAGCTGGAGACCTACAGAAAGAGAGCCCAATATCTTGAAGAACAATTGCAGAGTACCATTCATTCCTGTCTGGGGAAGATTATTTCCTCTGAGAAAGAAGCACATGCCAGTGAGTTGGCAGCTCGGATTGCTGAAAGAAACCTCAGCTATTTCAGGAAACAAAATGCACGCAACAGACAAAAATTAACGGAGAAGGAGCTGAGATTTGAACTTGTAGGAAAAGATCCCTATGATGCACTGGATGTTTCCAACTCAGCAATGGGCAGAAGCCTTCTCCAAATGGGCCCTCACCAATAGGTCACCCTTCATCTGAAAGGAGACCTCCTCATTTTGAAAAGAGTGGTCCACTCACACTCTCATCTTTCGCTCCAGTGGGAGGAGGAAGAGGGTCAAGGGGCCCTGGAGAATCCTCTGGACCATGCGACTAGCAGTAAAGGAAGAGAATCCAGCTGTCATAAGTTCACCATTTTTCAGAGAGCACCTTCTCAGACTGGGCCCCTCTCTCCTCCTGGGGAACAGGCGAGCAGGCTGATGATCCCTCCGCCAGGCCAACCATATTCTTCTGATGCACGTCTTCCTCTACAAAGGCAAGATAGGTTTTACTCAAATTGTGGTAGAGCATCGGGACCAGCAGAACACAGAATTCCTAATATGCCTCCTTTGGACTCTGATGTGCCTGATTCACCTCTCCATGCTGAAAACCAAGCAACTGGCTCTGGCTCTGTGTTGGCACCTTTCCCTCCAGTCAGAGGTGCCTTGTTTCCAGTTGACCCAAGGAGTCAGTTCCTGAGAAGAGGACCTTTTTTTTTCCTCCACCTCTCCCAGGAAACTTGTCTGGGAACCTGGAGATTATTTTCCACCTGACCCGCCACCCACTCCATTTCCAATGTGATGTGTCTATGCAGGGAGGGGGTTTTCCTCACACTCTTCCCCCAACAGCTGGAATTCAGCCCTCTACACCCCCATTCTGAAAGTACAAGTGAGTTCCCTGAAGGGTTCCTTCCACCTGCAAATGAGCCTGTTACTCAACATCCAGAACCAAACAAGAAACCTCATGCTGTTGCTCTCTCTTCAAATGTAATTTGACTTATCTCTCATTTTTAGTTTTTAAGTAACTGCTTTTACTTCAGTAATTGACTATACTTTGGCTCCAATTGAAGCTCAATGAAACAATAATTCTTAAGATAGTATTTTGTAAATAAAGATGGTTTACGTAGGAATCTTCTGAGTAAATTATTCCTATTTTATTTTATTCCAGAGAACAGCATTTAATCTGATGAAGCCACTCTTACATAAACAAGAATGGGAGTTCTAGGTACTTGTAATCTAGCTGATGGAAATATCTTTTAAACTCCCAAAAAAGAAGTGCATTTAGTATGACTGTAGCAAATGTAAAGTGACTTTAGGCTTAATGAAGAATTGTCACTGATTTACAGACTGGTTGGGCATTTCAGCCAGTTTTTCCATATCAGAATAACTAGAGCATGGGAGGACTAAAGGAGAGAACACAACTAAACTCGTCAGGGAAACAGGAGATCTCAACTACAAAGAAAAATGAAGACCTCTTGTTTATATTGGTTGCTTAAAACATTACATAGCTCTTGAGATACCATATTTCCTACATTAGATTCAAGTGAGTTATGAACTCCCATTTTCACCCCATATACAGATTGCACAATCACATTGTTTACACATCCACATTTTTACAAAATGCCATATTAGTAACTGTTGTATTCTGCTACCTTTTCTAGCCTCTACTATCGCCCCTCTCCTGCCCTCCCATCTTCTCTCTCTATCCCATCTGCTGTAATTTAACGCTTGGGAATTCTGAACCACACTTTAAACTCACTCTCCTCCCCTTTATCCCTTCTGTCAAATTACTCATCATCTTCTTCTATTTCTCCTCCTCCTTATACCTTTAATTCATTCATCATACACTAATGCATTGGTTCATTCATTCCTTTCACATATGGTGTTGGGGATCCAACTCAGGACCTTTGAAAGTGTGAAGCCAGCACTCTAGTGCTGAGCCAAAACCCCAGCACCTGTCTTTTTGATTTTATGACTGTTTGTATGAAATTCAGAATCGCATTCTGCTATAGTTTACTGATATGTGGATTGACCTAGTCCTTGTGTTCTGGGAGACTTTTGGAAAATATACATGAATTATTAGGAGATTGAAATGAAGAAACAAAGAGGAAATTCCCCAATTTCTTATTCTTAGAGTCCATACTCTGACTCTGCCTACCTACTGTAAAAACTTTTAAACCCTTACTCCCCATTTCTATATCATTGCCAACAAGTGAACATTCACTGCCCTACAACAAACCAGAGAACTCACAATGAACAATGTTTCCCCAGTAGAGACCAAGACACAATACTTATTAAAAAAAATACCCTAGTTATGAGTTAGTAGGTAAAGCTTTATTTGAGTGTTAAATGTGCTCTATTTATGCGTTTGTGTGTTTGTTGATGTGTGTGGTGTGTGGGTGTGTGTGCTTGTGTGTGAAACAAGCACTGAGGTGTAAAATAAATGCAGGATTGCAACGGCCTTCTTAAAAATAAGAAGCAACTTTATCACATTTGAAGCCCAGTGAAGAATCTGCCTGATACTTAACCTACAATTACTTGAAATGTGAAAAATTCAGGCCTCGAAAAACAAAGCCAACATACATACTGAATCTAATCAGTCTGTCTCACATGTTTTCTTATCTTTCCTTTCAATAAACCTAAATTGCCAGCATAAAACATCAGTTGTTCTAAACGAGTGGACGGATGTCCCCTGTCACGGGCTGTGTAAAACACATGGACGATCCGGCACTGATTGTTATCTAGAATGACTTCTGCCTGAACTACTATTGGAGAATTGTTGCTGATATACTGCGGTTCTTATACCAGTAAACTGGAATGAAGGTAATTTCAGGCTGCAAAGGAATAAATTGATTTTACTAACTGGTTTTTGGAAAACACTGCCATGAAAAATTATCAATATGTTCATAAAGGCATCTACATGTCTCTTCACAAGGGTTTTACTTAATGGGGGAGGTGGTGAGGTCTGGATATAACTGAACTGTCCATTAGTAGGTAGAACAATATCATGGGAATCAGAGTGCACATTCCGGTTTGACCTCAATCTAGGTAACATGGATTCATCTCTGTGTAATAGGCCTGCTTCTGAAAAACACAATGTAGAGCTCCAAAAGCAGAACGATACTTTCAGAATACCATGTTATGTTTGTAAATAGACAGACAGATAGATATACAGAAATCAAAAATCTGAAAACGGTCTGGAAGTGTACCTTTCTATAACTTACAATGTCAGTAGTGGGGGATTAATAGCAGATCAAGAAGACTGTATCTGCATGAGAAATGGTTCAATTTTTGAAAGAGTTTCTTAAATGAAAATGGACGAAAAATTTAAAGGGTTACAGTAAGTGTTGAGGAGTGACTTGGCAAAAGGAGCACAGAGGTGAGAAAGAATTAAGTAGAGTTCAATAGAACCAGGTATAATTTCTGTACACATGACTCCATGAACAGGAGCAAAGGGGACACTTAAAGAAATCATAGGACTAAGGAGAGATCAGGATTAGGAGGGTTTGTACTAGTCTAGAAATGCTGACCTGAAAACCAACTAAAGTTTCAACTCCTTCTTTTGAGGAACATTAGCTGTGCCGTGCTTTTCAAAAATGACTTGTCATAACTGATTGATGCCCATGTTAGCAACTCTTCTGAAATTACGTTGAAGGTAGACTAATGTGAGAGTTTCTCTTTAGAGAGAATTCAAATTACTTGCATAGGAAGTGGCAGCAGGTCTGGGGATGTTGTAGCTCAGTGGCAGTGACCTTGCCTAGCTTGGGGCTGGCCTGCCATGGACTTTCACCCCAAACACTTGCAAGAAAAGAAAAGGGAGGGAAGGGAGAGAGAAAGTTGGAAGGGAGGAAGGCAAAGTTGGAGGGATGGATGGAGGTACAAAAGAAGGAAGAAGAAAAGGAGAAAAACCAGGAAGGGGGGAAGGAAGCAAGGAAGGTAGGAAATAGGGAGAGCACAAGGGCAGAAAAAGGACTGAGTCACTCAAACAAAAGGCAAGGGACACAAAGGCCAATATAGGCCACAAAAGCTGTTTGAACGGTTTAGTCAGCTTTAGAATTTGAGTGACATCACACTGAATGTTATTATGACTGGATGGAATCTTCCTACTAACCCCGCCTTGGCCTGGCCTAAACCAAATCAAGGGGTGGGTGGCATGGAGAGGAATTCTCTCTGGCTGGAGTGGGAGGGACCTAAACATGTGGCACTTGAGGATGCACTGGGTAGGGAAGGGGACAAGACCCCCCTGATGGGCAGTTGAGACAACAAGGCTCCTGGGAGCCCTTGATCATGGCTCCCACCGAAACGCACACCACCCACCATACGCTCAGCCCCTGAAGGGGCTCACAGTGGTCTGCTCCGTTGCCTGGTGCAGGTTGGAGTTCCTGACCAAACACCTGAGTGTCCACAGCCTGTGTTGGCCTGCCTGGGCAGGCTGTGGTTGTGGTGGCAAGAGCCAAAGCTGTCTTGGCGTGATGGAGGAGCCAAGGGCTGCCTCTCAGCCATACTAGTGGGTGGTTCTGGACGAAGCACCCAGGGTTGTGGCAGCAATGTCCGAAGACATGAAGCCAGGCCATCTTCCTTCTGGCTTTCCTTGGGAGTTGATGATGTGTACAGCTCTTGGATTTTTTGCTGTTCTCTCACTTTTCTGGAGAGCTTTTCAGTCGGTTAGTAGCAGGCTTTACGTGGGAAGAGAAAAAAGGCTGGCTCTAAATCTTGCTGGACTTATTGAGGCAAAATGTGGACTTCTTGATAAAGTGAGCCTTGTTGAAAAAGAACATAAAGGCTTAGACTCATCTTTCAAGGATTGCAGGTTTGAGAAGGGTTCAAGGGAAGCACAACAGCTGGAGGCAACCTACGAAAAGCTGCATAGGTCCGAATCCAGCCATGGCGTTGAAATGCTCTTTCTAGAAGAAGAGCTCAAAGCACAGAAGGCTAAACATGGTCAACAGGATGAAACGATGGCGCATCTATCAAGAGGGATACAGTCCCTCCAAGGTGAATCTGAATCCCTCAGATCACAAATAGCTGAAGCCAAAACAAACTGGAGACTCTTTCAAGTGAATGAGGAAGAACTGAAGCTGGCAATCAAAGAGGTTTTGAATGAAGGATCCCTACTTCCGCAAACGCAGAGACCAACAATACAAGGAGAAGCTGAAGCACAGAGGGAACAAGGAGGTGTCCAATATAAAGCAAAAATCATATTAGAGGACTCTAAAGTAGCTGGAGAACAAGTTCTAAGGGACACCGAAAATCACATGGAGTCTCTGAGTGAATGCTTGCTGAAGACGAAGGATAGATCTTCTCCAAGCCTGGGAGCCCAAAGGGATGGTGGTCACCTGGAACTGGGAAAGACGAGTGAACCCAAAATTGGTGCTCACTTGGAGGATGAGTCCAAAGGAGCTTTGAGGAACCTGGTTTATGGTGATAAGCTAAAGGCCTCCTTAGAAATCTTGGAAGGAGGAAGAAATCAAAAATGTACTTTCTCATCTGAAGTGGAGAAAACCACGGAAGACCTTACAGAACACCTTAAAAGTCGGCAGACTGAACAGGCATCCTTGCAGTCAGAAAATGCACAGCTGCAAAGTGAGAATGAGACCCTACAGAAGAACTTGAAAGTCATGATGGAACGCTATCAAGAAAATACGATGAAACTGCACAGGAAATTAAGAGTGGAGGAAAACTACCGTGTGGAGCAAGAGGAGAAACTTTCCAAAGTCGAAGAAAAGATGAGCCATACAATAAAAGAGCTGGAGACCTACAGAAAGAGAGCCCAATATCTTGAAGAACAATTGCAGAGTACCATTCATTCCTGTCTGGGGAAGATTATTTCCTCTGAGAAAGAAGCACATGCCAGTGAGTTGGCAGCTCGGATTGCTGAAAGAAACCTCAGCTATTTCAGGAAACAAAATGCACGCAACAGACAAAAATTAACGGAGAAGGAGCTGAGATTTGAACTTGTAGGAAAAGATCCCTATGATGCACTGGATGTTTCCAACTCAGCAATGGGCAGAAGCCTTCTCCAAATGGGCCCTCACCAATAGGTCACCCTTCATCTGAAAGGAGACCTCCTCATTTTGAAAAGAGTGGTCCACTCACACTCTCATCTTTCGCTCCAGTGGGAGGAGGAAGAGGGTCAAGGGGCCCTGGAGAATCCTCTGGACCATGCGACTAGCAGTAAAGGAAGAGAATCCAGCTGTCATAAGTTCACCATTTTTCAGAGAGCACCTTCTCAGACTGGGCCCCTCTCTCCTCCTGGGGAACAGGCGAGCAGGCTGATGATCCCTCCGCCAGGCCAACCATATTCTTCTGATGCACGTCTTCCTCTACAAAGGCAAGATAGGTTTTACTCAAATTGTGGTAGAGCATCGGGACCAGCAGAACACAGAATTCCTAATATGCCTCCTTTGGACTCTGATGTGCCTGATTCACCTCTCCATGCTGAAAACCAAGCAACTGGCTCTGGCTCTGTGTTGGCACCTTTCCCTCCAGTCAGAGGTGCCTTGTTTCCAGTTGACCCAAGGAGTCAGTTCCTGAGAAGAGGACCTTTTTTTTTCCTCCACCTCTCCCAGGAAACTTGTCTGGGAACCTGGAGATTATTTTCCACCTGACCCGCCACCCACTCCATTTCCAATGTGATGTGTCTATGCAGGGAGGGGGTTTTCCTCACACTCTTCCCCCAACAGCTGGAATTCAGCCCTCTACACCCCCATTCTGAAAGTACAAGTGAGTTCCCTGAAGGGTTCCTTCCACCTGCAAATGAGCCTGTTACTCAACATCCAGAACCAAACAAGAAACCTCATGCTGTTGCTCTCTCTTCAAATGTAATTTGACTTATCTCTCATTTTTAGTTTTTAAGTAACTGCTTTTACTTCAGTAATTGACTATACTTTGGCTCCAATTGAAGCTCAATGAAACAATAATTCTTAAGATAGTATTTTGTAAATAAAGATGGTTTACGTAGGAATCTTCTGAGTAAATTATTCCTATTTTATTTTATTCCAGAGAACAGCATTTAATCTGATGAAGCCACTCTTACATAAACAAGAATGGGAGTTCTAGGTACTTGTAATCTAGCTGATGGAAATATCTTTTAAACTCCCAAAAAAGAAGTGCATTTAGTATGACTGTAGCAAATGTAAAGTGACTTTAGGCTTAATGAAGAATTGTCACTGATTTACAGACTGGTTGGGCATTTCAGCCAGTTTTTCCATATCAGAATAACTAGAGCATGGGAGGACTAAAGGAGAGAACACAACTAAACTCGTCAGGGAAACAGGAGATCTCAACTACAAAGAAAAATGAAGACCTCTTGTTTATATTGGTTGCTTAAAACATTACATAGCTCTTGAGATACCATATTTCCTACATTAGATTCAAGTGAGTTATGAACTCCCATTTTCACCCCATATACAGATTGCACAATCACATTGTTTACACATCCACATTTTTACAAAATGCCATATTAGTAACTGTTGTATTCTGCTACCTTTTCTAGCCTCTACTATCGCCCCTCTCCTGCCCTCCCATCTTCTCTCTCTATCCCATCTGCTGTAATTTAACGCTTGGGAATTCTGAACCACACTTTAAACTCACTCTCCTCCCCTTTATCCCTTCTGTCAAATTACTCATCATCTTCTTCTATTTCTCCTCCTCCTTATACCTTTAATTCATTCATCATACACTAATGCATTGGTTCATTCATTCCTTTCACATATGGTGTTGGGGATCCAACTCAGGACCTTTGAAAGTGTGAAGCCAGCACTCTAGTGCTGAGCCAAAACCCCAGCACCTGTCTTTTTGATTTTATGACTGTTTGTATGAAATTCAGAATCGCATTCTGCTATAGTTTACTGATATGTGGATTGACCTAGTCCTTGTGTTCTGGGAGACTTTTGGAAAATATACATGAATTATTAGGAGATTGAAATGAAGAAACAAAGAGGAAATTCCCCAATTTCTTATTCTTAGAGTCCATACTCTGACTCTGCCTACCTACTGTAAAAACTTTTAAACCCTTACTCCCCATTTCTATATCATTGCCAACAAGTGAACATTCACTGCCCTACAACAAACCAGAGAACTCACAATGAACAATGTTTCCCCAGTAGAGACCAAGACACAATACTTATTAAAAAAAATACCCTAGTTATGAGTTAGTAGGTAAAGCTTTATTTGAGTGTTAAATGTGCTCTATTTATGCGTTTGTGTGTTTGTTGATGTGTGTGGTGTGTGGGTGTGTGTGCTTGTGTGTGAAACAAGCACTGAGGTGTAAAATAAATGCAGGATTGCAACGGCCTTCTTAAAAATAAGAAGCAACTTTATCACATTTGAAGCCCAGTGAAGAATCTGCCTGATACTTAACCTACAATTACTTGAAATGTGAAAAATTCAGGCCTCGAAAAACAAAGCCAACATACATACTGAATCTAATCAGTCTGTCTCACATGTTTTCTTATCTTTCCTTTCAATAAACCTAAATTGCCAGCATAAAACATCAGTTGTTCTAAACGAGTGGACGGATGTCCCCTGTCACGGGCTGTGTAAAACACATGGACGATCCGGCACTGATTGTTATCTAGAATGACTTCTGCCTGAACTACTATTGGAGAATTGTTGCTGATATACTGCGGTTCTTATACCAGTAAACTGGAATGAAGGTAATTTCAGGCTGCAAAGGAATAAATTGATTTTACTAACTGGTTTTTGGAAAACACTGCCATGAAAAATTATCAATATGTTCATAAAGGCATCTACATGTCTCTTCACAAGGGTTTTACTTAATGGGGGAGGTGGTGAGGTCTGGATATAACTGAACTGTCCATTAGTAGGTAGAACAATATCATGGGAATCAGAGTGCACATTCCGGTTTGACCTCAATCTAGGTAACATGGATTCATCTCTGTGTAATAGGCCTGCTTCTGAAAAACACAATGTAGAGCTCCAAAAGCAGAACGATACTTTCAGAATACCATGTTATGTTTGTAAATAGACAGACAGATAGATATACAGAAATCAAAAATCTGAAAACGGTCTGGAAGTGTACCTTTCTATAACTTACAATGTCAGTAGTGGGGGATTAATAGCAGATCAAGAAGACTGTATCTGCATGAGAAATGGTTCAATTTTTGAAAGAGTTTTTTAAATGAAAATGGACGAAAAATTTAAAGGGTTACAGTAAGTGTTGAGGAGTGACTTGGCAAAAGGAGCACAGAGATGAGAAAGAATTAAGTAGAGTTCAATAGAACCAGGTATAATTTCTGTACACATGACTCCATGAACAGGAGCAAAGGGGACACTTAAAGAAATCATAGGACTAAGGAGAGATCAGGATTAGGAGGGTTTGTACTAGTCTAGAAATGCTGACCTGAAAACCAACTAAAGTTTCAACTCCTTCTTTTGAGGAACATTAGCTGTGCCGTGCTTTTCAAAAATGACTTGTCATAACTGATTGATGCCCATGTTAGCAACTCTTCTGAAATTACGTTGAAAGTAGACTAATGTGAGAGTTTCTCTTTAGAGAGAATTCAAATTACTTGCATAGGAAGTGGCAGCAGGTCTGGGGATGTTGTAGCTCAGTGGCAGTGACCTTGCCTAGCTTGGAGCTGGCCTGCCATGGACTTTCACCCCAAACACTTGCAAGAAAAGAAAAGGGAGGGAAGGGAGAGAGAAAGTTGGAAGGGAGGAAGGCAAAGTTGGAGGGATGGATGGAGGTACAAAAGAAGGAAGAAGAAAAGGAGAAAAACCAGGAAGGGGGGAAGGAAGCAAGGAAGGTAGGAAATAGGGAGAGCACAAGGGCAGAAAAAGGACTGAGTCACTCAAACAAAAGGCAAGGGACACAAAGGCCAATATAGGCCACAAAAGCTGTTTGAACGGTTTAGTCAGCTTTAGAATTTGAGTGACATCACACTGAATGTTATTATGACTGGATGGAATCTTCCTACTAACCCCGCCTTGGCCTGGCCTAAACCAAATCAAGGGGTGGGTGGCATGGAGAGGAATTCTCTCTGGCTGGAGTGGGAGGGACCTAAACATGTGGCACTTGAGGATGCACTGGGTAGGGAAGGGGACAAGACCCCCCTGATGGGCAGTTGAGACAACAAGGCTCCTGGGAGCCCCTGATCATGGCTCCCACCGCCATACGCACACCACCCACCATACGCTCAGCCCCTGAAGGGGCTCACAGTGGTCTGCTCCGTTGCCTGGTGCAGGTTGGAGTTCCTGACCAAACACCTGAGTGTCCACAGCCTGTGTTGGCCTGCCTGGGCAGGCTGTGGTTGTGGTGGCAAGAGCCAAAGCTGTCTTGGCGTGATGGAGGAGCCAAGGGCTGCCTCTCAGCCATACTAGTGGGTGGTTCTGGAAGAAGCACCCAGGGTTGTGGCAGCAATGTCCGAAGACATGAAGCCAGGCCATCTTCCTTCTGGCTTTCCTTGGGAGTTGATGATGTGTACAGCTCTTGGATTTTTTGCTGTTCTCTCACTTTTCTGGAGAGCTTTTCAGTCGGTTAGTAGCAGGCTTTACGTGGGAAGAGAAAAAAGGCTGGCTCTAAATCTTGCTGGACTTATTGAGGCAAAATGTGGACTTCTTGATAAACTGAGCCTTGTTGAAAAAGAACATAAAGGCTTAGACTCATCTTTCAAGGATTGCAGGTTTGAGAAGGGTTCAAGGGAAGCACAACAGCTGGAGGCAACCTACGAAAAGCTGCATAGGTCCGAATCCAGCCATGGCGTTGAAATGCTCTTTCTAGAAGAAGAGCTCAAAGCACAGAAGGCTAAACATGGTCAACAGGATGAAACGATGGCGCATCTATCAAGAGGGATACAGTCCCTCCAAGGTGAATCTGAATCCCTCAGATCACAAATAGCTGAAGCCAAAACAAACTGGAGACTCTTTCAAGTGAATGAGGAAGAACTGAAGCTGGCAATCAAAGAGGTTTTGAATGAAGGATCCCTACTTCCGCAAACGCAGAGACCAACAATACAAGGAGAAGCTGAAGCACAGAGGGAACAAGGAGGTGTCCAATATAAAGCAAAAATCATATTAGAGGACTCTAAAGTAGCTGGAGAACAAGTTCTAAGGGACACCGAAAATCACATGGAGTCTCTGAGTGAATGCTTGCTGAAGACGAAGGATAGATCTTCTCCAAGCCTGGGAGCCCAAAGGGATGGTGGTCACCTGGAACTGGGAAAGACGAGTGAACCCGAAATTGGTGCTCACTTGGAGGATGAGTCCAAAGGAGCTTTGAGGAACCTGGTTTATGGTGATAAGCTAAAGGCCTCCTTAGAAATCTTGGAAGGAGGAAGAAATCAAAAATGTACTTTCTCATCTGAAGTGGAGAAAACCACGGAAGACCTTACAGAACACCTTAAAAGTCTGCAGACTGAACAGGCATCCTTGCAGTCAGAAAATGCACAGCTGCAAAGTGAGAATGAGACCCTACAGAAGAACTTGAAAGTCATGATGGAACGCTATCAAGAAAATACGATGAAACTGCACAGGAAATTAAGAGTGGAGGAAAACTACCGTGTGGAGCAAGAGGAGAAACTTTCCAAAGTCGAAGAAAAGATGAGCCATACAATAAAAGAGCTGGAGACCTACAGAAAGAGAGCCCAATATCTTGAAGAACAATTGCAGAGTACCCTTCATTCCTGTCTGGGGAAGATTATTTCCTCTGAGAAAGAAGCACATGCCAGTGAGTTGGCAGCTCGGATTGCTGAAAGAAACCTCAGCTATTTCAGGAAACAAAATGCACGCAACAGACAAAAATTAACGGAGAAGGAGCTGAGATTTGAACTTGTAGGAAAAGATCCCTATGATGCACTGGATGTTTCCAACTCAGCAATGGGCAGAAGCCTTCTCCAAATGGGCCCTCACCAATAGGTCACCCTTCATCTGAAAGGAGACCTCCTCATTTTGAAAAGAGTGGTCCACTCACACTCTCACCTTTCGCTCCAGTGGGAGGAGGAAGAGGGTCAAGGGGCCCTGGAGAATCCTCTGGACCATGCGACTAGCAGTAAAGGAAGAGAATCCAGCTGTCATAAGTTCACCATTTTTCAGAGAGCACCTTCTCAGACTGGGCCCCTCTCTCCTCCTGGGGAACAGGCGAGCAGGCTGATGATCCCTCCGCCAGGCCAACCATATTCTTCTGATGCACGTCTTCCTCTACAAAGGCAAGATAGGTTTTACTCAAATTGTGGTAGAGCATCGGGACCAGCAGAACACAGAATTCCTAATATGCCTCCTTTGGACTCTGATGTGCCTGATTCACCTCTCCATGCTGAAAACCAAGCAACTGGCTCTGGCTCTGTGTTGGCACCTTTCCCTCCAGTCAGAGGTGCCTTGTTTCCAGTTGACCCAAGGAGTCAGTTCCTGAGAAGAGGACCTTTTTTTTTCCTCCACCTCTCCCAGGAAACTTGTCTGGGAACCTGGAGATTATTTTCCACCTGACCCGCCACCCACTCCATTTCCAATGTGATGTGTCTATGCAGGGAGGGGGTTTTCCTCACACTCTTCCCCCAACAGCTGGAATTCAGCCCTCTACACCCCCATTCTGAAAGTACAAGTGAGTTCCCTGAAGGGTTCCTTCCACCTGCAAATGAGCCTGTTACTCAACATCCAGAACCAAACAAGAAACCTCATGCTGTTGCTCTCTCTTCAAATGTAATTTGACTTATCTCTCATTTTTAGTTTTTAAGTAACTGCTTTTACTTCAGTAATTGACTATACTTTGGCTCCAATTGAAGCTCAATGAAACAATAATTCTTAAGATAGTATTTTGTAAATAAAGATGGTTTACGTAGGAATCTTCTGAGTAAATTATTCCTATTTTATTTTATTCCAGAGATCAGCATTTAATCTGATGAAGCCACTCTTACATAAACAAGAATGGGAGTTCTAGGTACTTGTAATCTAGCTGATGGAAATATCTTTTAAACTCCCAAAAAAGAAGTGCATTTAGTATGACTGTAGCAAATGTAAAGTGACTTTAGGCTTAATGAAGAATTGTCACTGATTTACAGACTGGTTGGGCATTTCAGCCAGTTTTTCCATATCAGAATAACTAGAGCATGGGAGGACTAAAGGAGAGAACACAACTAAACATGTCAGGGAAACAGGAGATCTCAACTACAAAGAAAAATGAAGACCTCTTGTTTATATTGGTTGCTTAAAACATTACATAGCTCTTGAGATACCATATTTCCTACATTAGATTCAAGTGAGTTATGAACTCCCATTTTCACCCCATATACAGATTGCACAATCACATTGTTTACACATCCACATTTTTACAAAATGCCATATTAGTAACTGTTGTATTCTGCTACCTTTTCTAGCCTCTACTATCGCCCCTCTCCTGCCCTCCCATCTTCTCTCTCTATCCCATCTGCTGTAATTTAACGCTTGGGAATTCTGAACCACACTTTAAACTCACTCTCCTCCCCTTTATCCCTTCTGTCAAATTACTCATCATCTTCTTCTATTTCTCCTCCTCCTTATACCTTTAATTCATTCATCATACACTCATGCATTGGTTCATTCATTCCTTTCACATATGGTGTTGGGGATCCAACTCAGGACCTTTGAAAGTGTGAAGCCAGCACTCTAGTGCTGAGCCAAAACCCCAGCACCTGTCTTTTTGATTTTATGACTGTTTGTATGAAATTCAGAATCGCATTCTGCTATGGTTTACTAATATGTGGATTGACCTAGTCCTTGTTTTCTGGGAGACTTTTGGAAAATATACATGAATTATTAGGAGATTGAAATGAAGAAACAAAGAGGAAATTCCCCAATTTCTTATTCTTAGAGTCCATACTCTGACTCTGCCTACCTACTGTAAAAACTTTTAAACCCTTACTCCCCATTTCTATATCATTGCCAACAAGTGAACATTCACTGCCCTACAACAAACCAGAGAACTCACATTGAACAATGTTTCCCCAGTAGAGACCAAGACACAATGCTTATTAAAAAAAATACGCTAGTTATGAGTTAGTAGGTAAAGCTTTATTTGAGTGTTAAACGTGCTCTAATTATGCGTTTGTGTGTTTGTTGATGTGTGTGGTGTGTGGGTGTGTGTGCTTGTGTGTGAAACAAGCACTGAGGTGTAAAATAAATGCAGGATTGCAACGGCCTTCTTAAAAATAAGAAGCAACTTTATCACATTTGAAGCCCAGGGAAGAATCTGCCTGATACTTAACCTACAATTACATGAAATGTGAAAAATTCAGGCCTCGAAAAACAAAGCCAACATACATACTGAATCTAATCAGTCTGTCTCACCTGTTTTCTTATCACTCCTTTCAATAAACCTAAATTGCCAGCATAAAACATCAGTTGTTCTAAACGAGTGGACGGATGTCCCCTGTCATGGGCTGTGTAAAACACATGGACGATCCGGCACTGATTGTTATCTAGAATGACTTCTGCCTGAACTACTATTGGAGAATTGTTGCTGATATACTGCGGTTCTTATACCAGTAAACTGGAATGAAGGTAATTTCAGGCTGCAAAGGAATAAATTGATTTTACTAACTGGGTTTTGGAAAACACTGCCATGAAAAATTATCAATATGTTCATAAAGGCAACTACATGTCTCTTCACAAGGGTTTTACTTAATGGGGGAGGTGGTGAGGTCTGGATATAACTGAACTGTCCATTAGTAGGTAGAACAATATCATGGGAATCAGAGTGCACATTCCGGTTTGACCTCAATCTAGGTAACATGGATTCATCTCTGTGTAATAGGCCTGCTTCTGAAAAACACAATGTAGAGCTCCAAAAGCAGAACGATACTTTCAGAATACCATGTTATGTTTGTAAATAGACAGACAGATAGATATACAGAAATCAAAAATCTGAAAACGGTCTGGAAGTGTACATTTCTATAACTTACAATGTCAGTAGTGGGGGATTAATAGCAGATCAAGAAGACTGTATCTGCATGAGAAATGGTTCAATTTTTGAAAGAGTTTTTTAAATGAAAATGGACAAAAAATTTAAAGGGTTACAGTAAGTGTTGAGGAGTGACTTGGCAAAAGGAGCACAGAGGTGAGAAAGAATTAAGTAGAGTTCAATAGAACCAGGTATAATTTCTGTACACATGACTCCATGAACAGGAGCAAAGGGGACACTTAAAGAAATCATAGGACTAAGGAGAGATCAGGATTAGGAGGGTTTGTACTAGTCTAGAAATGCTGACCTGAAAACCAACTAAAGTTTCAACTCCTTCTTTTGAGGAACATTAGCTGTGCCGTGCTTTTCAAAAATGACTTGTCATAACTGATTGATGCCCATGATAGCAACTCTTCTGAAATTACGTTGAAAGTAGACTAATGTGAGAGTTTCTCTTTAGAGAGAATTCAAATTACTTGCATAGGAAGTGGCAACAGGTCTGGGGATGTTGTAGCTCAGTGGCAGTGACCTTGCCTAGCTTGGGGCTGGCCTGCCATGGACTTTCACCCCAAACACTTGCAAGAAAAGAAAAGGGAGGGAAGGGAGAGAGAAAGTTGGAGAGGGAGGAAGGCAAAGTTGGAGGGATGGATGGAGGTACAAAAGAAGGAAGAAGAAAAGGAGAAAAACCAGGAAGGGGGGAAGGAAGCAAGGAAGGTAGGAAATAGGGAGAGTACAAGGGCAGAAAAAGGACTGAGTCACTCAAACAAAAGGCAAGGGACACAAAGACCAATATAGGCCACAAAAGCTGTTTGAATGGTTTAGTCAGCTTTAGAATTTGAGTGACATCACACTGAATGATATTATGACTGGATGGAATCTTCCTACTAACCCCGCCTTGGCCTGGCCTAAACCAAATCAAGGGGTGGGTGGCATGGAGAGGAATTATCTCTGGCTGGAGTGGGAGGGACCTAAACATGTGGCACTTGAGGATGCACTGGGTAGGGAAGGGGACAAGACCCCCCTGATGGGCAGTTGAGACAACAAGGCTCCTGGGAGCCCCTGATCATGGCTCCCACCGCCATACGCACACCACCCACCATACGCTCAGCCCCTGAAGGGGCTCACAGTGGTCTGCTCCGTTGCCTGGTGCAGGTTGGAGTTCCTGACCAAACACCTGAGTGTCCACAGCCTGTGTTGGCCTGCCTGGGCAGGCTGTGGTTGTGGTGGCAAGAGCCAAAGCTGTCTTGGCGTGATGGAGGAGCCAAGGGCTGCCTCTCAGCCATACTAGTGGGTGGTTCTGGAAGAAGCACCCAGGGTTGTGGCAGCATTGTCCGAAGACATGAAGCCAGGCCATCTTCCTTCTGGCTTTCCTTGGGAGTTGATGATGTGTACAGCTCTTGGATTTTTTGCTGTTCTCTCACTTTTCTGGAGAGCTTTTCAGTCGGTTAGTAGCAGGCTTTACGTGGGAAGAGAAAAAAGGCTGGCTCTAAATCTTGCTGGACTTATTGAGGCAAAATGTGGACTTCTTGATAAACTGAGCCTTGTTGAAAAAGAACATAAAGGCTTAGACTCATCTTTCAAGGATTGCAGGTTTGAGAAGGGTTCAAGGGAAGCACAACAGCTGGAGGCAACCTACGAAAAGCTGCATAGGTCCGAATCCAGCCATGGCGTTGAAATGCTCTTTCTAGAAGAAGAGCTCAAAGCACAGAAGGCTAAACATGGTCAACAGGATGAAACGATGGCGCATCTATCAAGAGGGATACAGTCCCTCCAAGGTGAATCTGAATCCCTCAGATCACAAATAGCTGAAGCCAAAACAAACTGGAGACTCTTTCAAGTGAATGAGGAAGAACTGAAGCTGGCAATCAAAGAGGTTTTGAATGAAGTATCCTTACTTCCGCAAACGCAGAGACCAACAATACAAGGAGAAGCTGAAGCACAGAGGGAACAAGGAGGTGTCCAATATAAAGCAAAAATCATATTAGAGGACTCTAAAGTAGCTGGAGAACAAGTTCTAAGGGACACCGAAAATCACATGGAGTCTCTGAGTGAATGCTTGCTGAAGACGAAGGATAGATCTTCTCCAAGCCTGGGAGCCCAAAGGGATGGTGGTCACCTGAAACTGGGAAAGACGAGTGAACCCGAAATTGGTGCTCACTTGGAGGATGAGTCCAAAGGAGCTTTGAGGAACCTGGTTTATGGTGATAAGCTAAAGGCCTCCTTAGAAATCTTGGAAGGAGGAAGAAATCAAAAATGTACTTTCTCATCTGAAGTGGAGAAAACCACGGAAGACCTTACAGAACACCTTAAAAGTCTGCAGACTGAACAGGCATCCTTGCAGTCAGAAAATGCACAGCTGCAAAGTGAGAATGAGACCCTACAGAAGAACTTGAAAGTCATGATGGAACGCTATCAAGAAAATACGATGAAACTGCACAGGAAATTAAGAGTGGAGGAAAACTACCGTGTGGAGCAAGAGGAGAAACTTTCCAAAGTCGAAGAAAAGATGAGCCATACAATAAAAGAGCTGGAGACCTACAGAAAGAGAGCCCAATATCTTGAAGAACAATTGCAGAGTACCATTCATTCCTGTCTGGGGAAGATTATTTCCTCTGAGAAAGAAGCACATGCCAGTGAGTTGGCAGCTCGGATTGCTGAAAGAAACCTCAGCTATTTCAGGAAACAAAATGCACGCAACAGACAAAAATTAACGGAGAAGGAGCTGAGATTTGAACTTGTAGGAAAAGATCCCTATGATGCACTGGATGTTTCCAACTCAGCAATGGGCAGAGCCTTCTCCAAATGGGCCCTCACCAGTAGGTCACCCTTCATCTGAAAGGAGACCTCCTCATTTTGAAAAGAGTGGTCCACTCACACTCTCAACTTTCACTCCAGTGGGAGGAGGAAGAGGGTCAAGGGGCCCTGGAGAATCCTCTGGACCATGCGACTAGCAGTAAAGGAAGAGAATCCAGCTGTCATAAGTTCACCGATTTTCAGAGAGCACCTTGTCAGACTGGGCCCCTCTCTCCTCCAGGGGAACAGGCCAGCAGGCTGATGATCCCTCCGCCAGGCCAACCATATTCTTCTGATGCACGTCTTCCTCTACAAAGGCAAGATAGGTTTTACTCAAATTGTGGTAGAGCATCGGGACCAGCAGAACACAGAATTCCTAATATGCCTCCTTTGGACTCTGATGTGCCTGATTCACCTCTCCATGCTGAAAACCAAGCAACTGGCTCTGGCTCTGTGTTGGCACCTTTCCCTCCAGTCAGAGGTGCCTTGTTTCCAGTTGACCCAAGGAGTCAGTTCCTGAGAACAGGACATTTTTTTTCCCTCCACCTCTCCCAGGAAACTTGTCTGGGAACCTGGAGATTATTTTCCACCTGACCCGCCACCCACTCCATTTCCAATGTGATGTGTCTATGCAGGGAGGGGGTTTTCCTCACAATCTTCCCCCAACAGCTGGAATTCAGCCCTCTACACCCCCATTCTGAAAGTACAAGTGAGTTCCCTGAAGGGTTCCTTCCACCTGCAAATGAGCCTGTTACTCAACATCCAGAACCAAACAAGAAACCTCATGCTGTTGCTCTCTCTTCAAATGTAATTTGACTTATCTCTCATTTTTAGTTTTTAAGTAACTGCTTTTACTTCAGTAATTGACTATACTTTGGCTCCAATTGAAGCTCAATGAAACAATAATTCTTAAGATAGTATTTTGTAAATAAAGATGGTATACGTAGGAATCTTCTGAGTAAATTATTCCTATTTTATTTTATTCCAGAGAACAGCATTTAATCTGATGAAGCCACTCTTACATAAACAAGAATGGGAGTTCTAGGTACTTGTAATCTAGCTGATGGAAATATCTTTTAAACTCCCAAAAAAGAAGTGCATTTAGTATGACTGTAGCAAATGTAAAGTGACTTTGGGCTTAATGAAGAATTGTCACTGATTTACAGACTGGTTGGGCATTTCAGCCAGTTTTTCCATATCAGAATAACTAGAGCATGGGAGGACTAAAGGAGAGAACACAACTAAACATGTCAGGGAAACAGGAGATCTCAACTACAAAGAAAAATGAAGACCTCTTGTTTATATTGGTTGCTTAAAACATTACATAGCTCTTGAGATACCATATTTCCTACATTAGATTCAAGTGAGTTATGAACTCCCATTTTCACCCCATATACAGATTGCACAATCACATTGTTTACACATCCACATTTTTACAAAATGCCATATTAGTAACTGTTGTATTCTGCTACCTTTTCTAGCCTCTACTATCGCCCCTCTCCTGCCCTCCCATCTTCTCTCTCTATCCCATCTGCTGTAATTTAACGCTTGGGAATTCTGAACCACACTTTAAACTCACTCTCCTCCCCTTTATCCCTTCTGTCAAATTACTCATCATCTTCTTCTATTTCTCCTCCTCCTTATACCTTTAATTCATTCATCATACACTCATGCATTGGTTCATTCATTCCTTTCACATATGGTGTTGGGGATCCAACTCAGGACCTTTGAAAGTGTGAAGCCAGCACTCTAGTGCTGAGCCAAAACCCCAGCACCTGTCTTTTTGATTTTATGACTGTTTGTATGAAATTCAGAATCGCATTCTGCTATGGTTTACTGATATGTGGATTGACCTAGTCCTTGTTTTCTGGGAGACTTTTGGAAAATATACATGAATTATTAGGAGATTGAAATGAAGAAACAAAGAGGAAATTCCCCAATTTCTTATTCTTAGAGTCCATACTCTGACTCTGCCTACCTACTGTAAAAACTTTTAAACCCTTACTCCCCATTTCTATATCATTGCCAACAAGTGAACATTCACTGCCCTACAACAAACCAGAGAACTCACATTGAACAATGTTTCCCCAGTAGAGACCAAGACACAATACTTATTAAAAAAAATACCCTAGTTATGAGTTAGTAGGTAAAGCTTTATTTGAGTGTTAAACGTGCTCTAATTATGCGTTTGTGTGTTTGTTGATGTGTGTGGTGTGTGGGTGTGTGTGCTTGTGTGTGAAACAAGCACTGAGGTGTAAAATAAATGCAGGATTGCAACGGCCTTCTTAAAAATAAGAAGCAACTTTATCACATTTGAAGCCCAGGGAAGAATCTGCCTGATACTTAACCTACAATTACTTGAAATGTGAAAAATTCAGGCCTCGAAAAACAAAGCCAACATACATACTGAATCTAATCAGTCTGTCTCACCTGTTTTCTTATCACTCCTTTCAATAAACCTAAATTGCCAGCATAAAACATCAGTTGTTCTAAACGAGTGGACGGATGTCCCCTGTCATGGGCTGTGTAAAACACATGGACGATCCGGCACTGATTGTTATCTAGAATGACTTCTGCCTGAACTACTATTGGAGAATTGTTGCTGATATACTGCGGTTCTTATACCAGTAAACTGGAATGAAGGTAATTTCAGGCTGCAAAGGAATAAATTGATTTTACTAACTGGTTTTTGGAAAACACTGCCATGAAAAATTATCAATATGTTCATAAAGGCAACTACATGTCTCTTCACAAGGGTTTTACTTAATGGGGGAGGTGGTGAGGTCTGGATATAACTGAACTGTCCATTAGTAGGTAGAACAATATCATGGGAATCAGAGTGCACATTCCGGTTTGACCTCAATCTAGGTAACATGGATTCATCTCTGTGTAATAGGCCTGCTTCTGAAAAACACAATGTAGAGCTCCAAAAGCAGAACGATACTTTCAGAATACCATGTTATGTTTGTAAATAGACAGACAGATAGATATACAGAAATCAAAAATCTGAAAACGGTCTGGAAGTGTACATTTCTATAACTTACAATGTCAGTAGTGGGGGATTAATAGCAGATCAAGAAGACTGTATCTGCATGAGAAATGGTTCAATTTTTGAAAGAGTTTTTTAAATGAAAATGGACGAAAAATTTAAAGGGTTACAGTAAGTGTTGAGGAGTGACTTGGCAAAAGGAGCACAGAGGTGAGAAAGAATTAAGTAGAGTTCAATAGAACCAGGTATAATTTCTGTACACATGACTCCATGAACAGGAGCAAAGGGGACACTTAAAGAAATCATAGGACTAAGGAGAGATCAGGATTAGGAGGGTTTGTACTAGTCTAGAAATGCTGACCTGAAAACCAACTAAAGTTTCAACTCCTTCTTTTGAGGAACATTAGCTGTGCCGTGCTTTTCAAAAATGACTTGTCATAACTGATTGATGCCCATTATAGCAACTCTTCTGAAATTACGTTGAAAGTAGACTAATGTGAGAGTTTCTCTTTAGAGAGAATTCAAATTACTTGCATAGGAAGTGGCAGCAGGTCTGGGGATGTTGTAGCTCAGTGGCAGTGACCTTGCCTAGCTTGGGGCTGGCCTGCCATGGACTTTCACCCCAAACACTTGCAAGAAAAGAAAAGGGAGGGAAGGGAGAGAGAAAGTTGGAGAGGGAGGAAGGCAAAGTTGGAGGGATGGATGGAGGTACAAAAGAAGGAAGAAGAAAAGGAGAAAAACCAGGAAGGGGGAAAGGAAGCAAGGAAGGTAGGAAATAGGGAGAGCACAAGGGCAGAAAAAGGACTGAGTCACTCAAACAAAAGGCAAGGGTCACAAAGACCAATATAGGCCACAAAAGCTGTTTGAACGGTTTAGTCAGCTTTAGAATTTGAGTGACATCACACTGAATGTTATTATGACTGGATGGAATCTTCCTACTAACCCCGCCTTGGCCTGGCCTAAACCAAATCAAGGGGTGGGTGGCATGGAGAGGAATTCTCTCTGGCTGGAGTGGGAGGGACCTAAACATGTGGCACTTGAGGATGCACTGGGTAGGGAAGGGGACAAGACCCCCCTGATGGGCAGTTGAGACAACAAGGCTCCTGGGAGCCCCTGATCATGGCTCCCACCGCCATACGCACACCACCCACCATACGCTCAGCCCCTGAAGGGGCTCACAGTGGTCTGCTCCGTTGCCTGGTGCAGGTTGGAGTTCCTGACCAAACACCTGAGTGTCCACAGCCTGTGTTGGCCTGCCTGGGCAGGCTGTGGTTGTGGTGGCAAGAGCCAAAGCTGTCTTGGCGTGATGGAGGAGCCAAGGGCTGCCTCTCAGCCATACTAGTGGGTGGTTCTGGAAGAAGCACCCAGGGTTGTGGCAGCATTGTCCGAAGACATGAAGCCAGGCCATCTTCCTTCTGGCTTTCCTTGGGAGTTGATGATGTGTACAGCTCTTGGATTTTTTGCTGTTCTCTCACTTTTCTGGAGAGCTTTTCAGTCGGTTAGTAGCAGGCTTTACGTGGGAAGAGAAAAAAGGCTGGCTCTAAATCTTGCTGGACTTATTGAGGCAAAATGTGGACTTCTTGATAAAGTGAGCCTTGTTGAAAAAGAACATAAAGGCTTAGACTCATCTTTCAAGGATTGCAGGTTTGAGAAGGGTTCAAGGGAAGCACAACAGCTGGAGGCAACCTACGAAAAGCTGCATAGGTCCGAATCCAGCCATGGCGTTGAAATGCTCTTTCTAGAAGAAGAGCTCAAAGCACAGAAGGCTAAACATGGTCAACAAAATGAAACGATGGCGCATCTATCAAGAGGGATACAGTCCCTCCAAGGTGAATCTGAATCCCTCAGATCACAAATAGCTGAAGCCAAAACAAACTGGAGACTCTTTCAAGTGAATGAGGAAGAACTGAAGCTGGCAATCAAAGAGGTTTTGAATGAAGGATCCTTACTTCCGCAAACGCAGAGACCAACAATACAAGGAGAAGCTGAAGCACAGAGGGAACAAGGAGGTGTCCAATATAAAGCAAAAATCATATTAGAGGACTCTAAAGTAGCTGGAGAACAAGTTCTAAGGGACACCGAAAATCACATGGAGTCTCTGAGTGAATGCTTGCTGAAGACGAAGGATAGATCTTCTCCAAGCCTGGGAGCCCAAAGGGATGGTGGTCACCTGAAACTGGGAAAGACGAGTGAACCCGAAATTGGTGCTCACTTGGAGGATGAGTCCAAAGGAGCTTTGAGGAACCTGGTTTATGGTGATAAGCTAAAGGCCTCCTTAGAAATCTTGGAAGGAGGAAGAAATCAAAAATGTACTTTCTCATCTGAAGTGGAGAAAACCACGGAAGACCTTACAGAACACCTTAAAAGTCTGCAGACTGAACAGGCATCCTTGCAGTCAGAAAATGCACAGCTGCAAAGTGAGAATGAGACCCTACAGAAGAACTTGAAAGTCATGATGGAACGCTATCAAGAAAATACGATGAAACTGCACAGGAAATTAAGAGTGGAGGAAAACTACCGTGTGGAGCAAGAGGAGAAACTTTCCAAAGTCGAAGAAAAGATGAGCCATACAATAAAAGAGCTGGAGACCTACAGAAAGAGAGCCCAATATCTTGAAGAACAATTGCAGAGTACCATTCATTCCTGTCTGGGGAAGATTATTTCCTCTGAGAAAGAAGCACATGCCAGTGAGTTGGCAGCTCGGATTGCTGAAAGAAACCTCAGCTATTTCAGGAAACAAAATGCACGCAACAGACAAAAATTAACGGAGAAGGAGCTGAGATTTGAACTTGTAGGAAAAGATCCCTATGATGCACTGGATGTTTCCAACTCAGCAATGGGCAGAAAGCCTTCTCCAAATGGGCCCTCACCAGTAGGTCACCCTTCATCTGAAAGGAGACCTCCTCATTTTGAAAAGAGTGGTCCACTCACACTCTCACCTTTCACTCCAGTGGGAGGAGGAAGAGGGTCAAGGGGCCCTGGAGAATCCTCTGGACCATGCGACTAGCAGTAAAGGAAGAGAATCCAGCTGTCATAAGTTCACCGATTTTCAGAGAGCACCTTCTCAGACTGGGCCCCTCTCTCCTCCAGGGGAACAGGCCAGCAGGCTGATGATCCCTCCGCCAGGCCAACCATATTCTTCTGATGCACGTCTTCCTCTACAAAGGCAAGATAGGTTTTACTCAAATTGTGGTAGAGCATCGGGACCAGCAGAACACAGAATTCCTAATATGCCTCCTTTGGACTCTGATGTGCCTGATTCACCTCTCCATGCTGAAAACCAAGCAACTGGCTCTGGCTCTGTGTTGGCACCTTTCCCTCCAGTCAGAGGTGCCTTGTTTCCAGTTGACCCAAGGAGTCAGTTCCTGAGAACAGGACCTTTTTTTTCCCTCCACCTCTCCCAGGAAACTTGTCTGGGAACCTGGAGATTATTTTCCACCTGACCCGCCACCCACTCCATTTCCAATGTGATGTGTCTATGCAGGGAGGGGGTTTTCCTCACAATCTTCCCCCAACAGCTGGAATTCAGCCCTCTACACCCCCATTCTGAAAGTACAAGTGAGTTCCCTGAAGGGTTCCTTCCACCTGCAAATGAGCCTGTTACTCAACATCCAGAACCAAACAAGAAACCTCATGCTGTTGCTCTCTCTTCAAATGTAATTTGACTTATCTCTCATTTTTAGTTTTTAAGTAACTGCTTTTACTTCAGTAATTGACTATACTTTGGCTCCAATTGAAGCTCAATGAAACAATAATTCTTAAGATAGTATTTTGTAAATAAAGATGGTTTACGTAGGAATCTTCTGAGTAAATTATTCCTATTTTATTTTATTCCAGAGAACAGCATTTAATCTGATGAAGCCACTCTTACATAAACAAGAATGGGAGTTCTAGGTACTTGTAATCTAGCTGATGGAAATATCTTTTAAACTCCCAAAAAAGAAGTGCATTTAGTATGACTGTAGCAAATGTAAAGTGACTTTGGGCTTAATGAAGAATTGTCACTGATTTACAGACTGGTTGGGCATTTCAGCCAGTTTTTCCATATCAGAATAACTAGAGCATGGGAGGACTAAAGGAGAGAACACAACTAAACATGTCAGGGAAACAGGAGATCTCAACTACAAAGAAAAATGAAGACCTCTTGTTTATATTGGTTGCTTAAAACATTACATAGCTCTTGAGATACCATATTTCCTACATTAGATTCAAGTGAGTTATGAACTCCCATTTTCACCCCATATACAGATTGCACAATCACATTGTTTACACATCCACATTTTTACAAAATGCCATATTAGTAACTGTTGTATTCTGCTACCTTTTCTAGCCTCTACTATCGCCCCTCTCCTGCCCTCCCATCTTCTCTCTCTATCCCATCTGCTGTAATTTAACGCTTGGGAATTCTGAACCACACTTTAAACTCACTCTCCTCCCCTTTATCCCTTCTGTCAAATTACTCATCATCTTCTTCTATTTCTCCTCCTCCTTATACCTTTAATTCATTCATCATACACTCATGCATTGGTTCATTCATTCCTTTCACATATGGTGTTGGGGATCCAACTCAGGACCTTTGAAAGTGTGAAGCCAGCACTCTAGTGCTGAGCCAAAACCCCAGCACCTGTCTTTTTGATTTTATGACTGTTTGTATGAAATTCAGAATCGCATTCTGCTATGGTTTACTGATATGTGGATTGACCTAGTCCTTGTTTTCTGGGAGACTTTTGGAAAATATACATGAATTATTAGGAGATTGAAATGAAGAAACAAAGAGGAAATTCCCCAATTTCTTATTCTTAGAGTCCATACTCTGACTCTGCCTACCTACTGTAAAAACTTTTAAACCCTTACTCCCCATTTCTATATCATTGCCAACAAGTGAACATTCACTGCCCTACAACAAACCAGAGAACTCACATTGAACAATGTTTCCCCAGTAGAGACCAAGACACAATACTTATTAAAAAAAATACCCTAGTTATGAGTTAGTAGGTAAAGCTTTATTTGAGTGTTAAACGTGCTCTAATTATGCGTTTGTGTGTTTGTTGATGTGTGTGGTGTGTGGGTGTGTGTGCTTGTGTGTGAAACAAGCACTGAGGTGTAAAATAAATGCAGGATTGCAACGGCCTTCTTAAAAATAAGAAGCAACTTTATCACATTTGAAGCCCAGGGAAGAATCTGCCTGATACTTAACCTACAATTACTTGAAATGTGAAAAATTCAGGCCTCGAAAAACAAAGCCAACATACATACTGAATCTAATCAGTCTGTCTCACCTGTTTTCTTATCACTCCTTTCAATAAACCTAAATTGCCAGCATAAAACATCAGTTGTTCTAAACGAGTGGACGGATGTCCCCTGTCATGGGCTGTGTAAAACACATGGACGATCCGGCACTGATTGTTATCTAGAATGACTTCTGCCTGAACTACTATTGGAGAATTGTTGCTGATATACTGCGGTTCTTATACCAGTAAACTGGAATGAAGGTAATTTCAGGCTGCAAAGGAATAAATTGATTTTACTAACTGGTTTTTGGAAAACACTGCCATGAAAAATTATCAATATGTTCATAAAGGCAACTACATGTCTCTTCACAAGGGTTTTACTTAATGGGGGAGGTGGTGAGGTCTGGATATAACTGAACTGTCCATTAGTAGGTAGAACAATATCATGGGAATCAGAGTGCACATTCCGGTTTGACCTCAATCTAGGTAACATGGATTCATCTCTGTGTAATAGGCCTGCTTCTGAAAAACACAATGTAGAGCTCCAAAAGCAGAACGATACTTTCAGAATACCATGTTATGTTTGTAAATAGACAGACAGATAGATATACAGAAATCAAAAATCTGAAAACGGTCTGGAAGTGTACATTTCTATAACTTACAATGTCAGTAGTGGGGGATTAATAGCAGATCAAGAAGACTGTATCTGCATGAGAAATGGTTCAATTTTTGAAAGAGTTTTTTAAATGAAAATGGACAAAAAATTTAAAGGGTTACAGTAAGTGTTGAGGAGTGACTTGGCAAAAGGAGCACAGAGGTGAGAAAGAATTAAGTAGAGTTCAATAGAACCAGGTATAATTTCTGTACACATGACTCCATGAACAGGAGCAAAGGGGACACTTAAAGAAATCATAGGACTAAGGAGAGATCAGGATTAGGAGGGTTTGTACTAGTCTAGAAATGCTGACCTGAAAACCAACTAAAGTTTCAACTCCTTCTTTTGAGGAACATTAGCTGTGCCGTGCTTTTCAAAAATGACTTGTCATAACTGATTGATGCCCATTATAGCAACTCTTCTGAAATTACGTTGAAAGTAGACTAATGTGAGAGTTTCTCTTTAGAGAGAATTCAAATTACTTGCATAGGAAGTGGCAGCAGGTCTGGGGATGTTGTAGCTCAGTGGCAGTGACCTTGCCTAGCTTGGGGCTGGCCTGCCATGGACTTTCACCCCAAACACTTGCAAGAAAAGAAAAGGGAGGGAAGGGAGAGAGAAAGTTGGAGAGGGAGGAAGGCAAAGTTGGAGGGATGGATGGAGGTACAAAAGAAGGAAGAAGAAAAGGAGAAAAACCAGGAAGGGGGAAAGGAAGCAAGGAAGGTAGGAAATAGGGAGAGCACAAGGGCAGAAAAAGGACTGAGTCACTCAAACAAAAGGCAAGGGTCACAAAGACCAATATAGGCCACAAAAGCTGTTTGAACGGTTTAGTCAGCTTTAGAATTTGAGTGACATCACACTGAATGTTATTATGACTGGATGGAATCTTCCTACTAACCCCGCCTTGGCCTGGCCTAAACCAAATCAAGGGGTGGGTGGCATGGAGAGGAATTCTCTCTGGCTGGAGTGGGAGGGACCTAAACATGTGGCACTTGAGGATGCACTGGGTAGGGAAGGGGACAAGACCCCCCTGATGGGCAGTTGAGACAACAAGGCTCCTGGGAGCCCCTGATCATGGCTCCCACCGCCATACGCACACCACCCACCATACGCTCAGCCCCTGAAGGGGCTCACAGTGGTCTGCTCCGTTGCCTGGTGCAGGTTGGAGTTCCTGACCAAACACCTGAGTGTCCACAGCCTGTGTTGGCCTGCCTGGGCAGGCTGTGGTTGTGGTGGCAAGAGCCAAAGCTGTCTTGGCGTGATGGAGGAGCCAAGGGCTGCCTCTCAGCCATACTAGTGGGTGGTTCTGGAAGAAGCACCCAGGGTTGTGGCAGCATTGTCCGAAGACATGAAGCCAGGCCATCTTCCTTCTGGCTTTCCTTGGGAGTTGATGATGTGTACAGCTCTTGGATTTTTTGCTGTTCTCTCACTTTTCTGGAGAGCTTTTCAGTCGGTTAGTAGCAGGCTTTACGTGGGAAGAGAAAAAAGGCTGGCTCTAAATCTTGCTGGACTTATTGAGGCAAAATGTGGACTTCTTGATAAAGTGAGCCTTGTTGAAAAAGAACATAAAGGCTTAGACTCATCTTTCAAGGATTGCAGGTTTGAGAAGGGTTCAAGGGAAGCACAACAGCTGGAGGCAACCTACGAAAAGCTGCATAGGTCCGAATCCAGCCATGGCGTTGAAATGCTCTTTCTAGAAGAAGAGCTCAAAGCACAGAAGGCTAAACATGGTCAACAGGATGAAACGATGGCGCATCTATCAAGAGGGATACAGTCCCTCCAAGGTGAATCTGAATCCCTCAGATCACAAATAGCTGAAGCCAAAACAAACTGGAGACTCTTTCAAGTGAATGAGGAAGAACTGAAGCTGGCAATCAAAGAGGTTTTGAATGAAGGATCCTTACTTCCGCAAACGCAGAGACCAACAATACAAGGAGAAGCTGAAGCACAGAGGGAACAAGGAGGTGTCCAATATAAAGCAAAAATCATATTAGAGGACTCTAAAGTAGCTGGAGAACAAGTTCTAAGGGACACCGAAAATCACATGGAGTCTCTGAGTGAATGCTTGCTGAAGACGAAGGATAGATCTTCTCCAAGCCTGGGAGCCCAAAGGGATGGTGGTCACCTGAAACTGGGAAAGACGAGTGAACCCGAAATTGGTGCTCACTTGGAGGATGAGTCCAAAGGAGCTTTGAGGAACCTGGTTTATGGTGATAAGCTAAAGGCCTCCTTAGAAATCTTGGAAGGAGGAAGAAATCAAAAATGTACTTTCTCATCTGAAGTGGAGAAAACCACGGAACACCTTACAGAACACCTTAAAAGTCTGCAGACTGAACAGGCATCCTTGCAGTCAGAAAATGCACAGCTGCAAAGTGAGAATGAGACCCTACAGAAGAACTTGAAAGTCATGATGGAACGCTATCAAGAAAATACGATGAAACTGCACAGGAAATTAAGAGTGGAGGAAAACTACCGTGTGGAGCAAGAGGAGAAACTTTCCAAAGTCGAAGAAAAGATGAGCCATACAATAAAAGAGCTGGAGACCTACAGAAAGAGAGCCCAATATCTTGAAGAACAATTGCAGAGTACCATTCATTCCTGTCTGGGGAAGATTATTTCCTCTGAGAAAGAAGCACATGCCAGTGAGTTGGCAGCTCGGATTGCTGAAAGAAACCTCAGCTATTTCAGGAAACAAAATGCACGCAACAGACAAAAATTAACGGAGAAGGAGCTGAGATTTGAACTTGTAGGAAAAGATCCCTATGATGCACTGGATGTTTCCAACTCAGCAATGGGCAGAAAGCCTTCTCCAAATGGGCCCTCACCAGTAGGTCACCCTTCATCTGAAAGGAGACCTCCTCATTTTGAAAAGAGTGGTCCACTCACACTCTCACCTTTCACTCCAGTTGGAGGAGGAAGAGGGTCAAGGGGCCCTGGAGAATCCTCTGGACCATGCGACTAGCAGTAAAGGAAGAGAATCCAGCTGTCATAAGTTCACCGATTTTCAGAGAGCACCTTCTCAGACTGGGCCCCTCTCTCCTCCAGGGGAACAGGCCAGCAGGCTGATGATCCCTCCGCCAGGCCAACCATATTCTTCTGATGCACGTCTTCCTCTACAAAGGCAAGATAGGTTTTACTCAAATTGTGGTAGAGCATCGGGACCAGCAGAACACAGAATTCCTAATATGCCTCCTTTGGACTCTGATGTGCCTGATTCACCTCTCCATGCTGAAAACCAAGCAACTGGCTCTGGCTCTGTGTTGGCACCTTTCCCTCCAGTCAGAGGTGCCTTGTTTCCAGTTGACCCAAGGAGTCAGTTCCTGAGAACAGGACCTTTTTTTTCCCTCCACCTCTCCCAGGAAACTTGTCTGGGAACCTGGAGATTATTTTCCACCTGACCCGCCACCCACTCCATTTCCAATGTGATGTGTCTATGCAGGGAGGGGGTTTTCCTCACAATCTTCCCCCAACAGCTGGAATTCAGCCCTCTACACCCCCATTCTGAAAGTACAAGTGAGTTCCCTGAAGGGTTCCTTCCACCTGCAAATGAGCCTGTTACTCAACATCCAGAACCAAACAAGAAACCTCATGCTGTTGCTCTCTCTTCAAATGTAATTTGACTTATCTCTCATTTTTAGTTTTTAAGTAACTGCTTTTACTTCAGTAATTGACTATACTTTGGCTCCAATTGAAGCTCAATGAAACAATAATTCTTAAGATAGTATTTTGTAAATAAAGATGGTTTACGTAGGAATCTTCTGAGTAAATTATTCCTATTTTATTTTATTCCAGAGAACAGCATTTAATCTGATGAAGCCACTCTTACATAAACAAGAATGGGAGTTCTAGGTACTTGTAATCTAGCTGATGGAAATATCTTTTAAACTCCCAAAAAAGAAGTGCATTTAGTATGACTGTAGCAAATGTAAAGTGACTTTAGGCTTAATGAAGAATTGTCACTGATTTACAGACTGGTTGGGCATTTCAGCCAGTTTTTCCATATCAGAATAACTAGAGCATGGGAGGACTAAAGGAGAGAACACAACTAAACATGTCAGGGAAACAGGAGATCTCAACTACAAAGAAAAATGAAGACCTCTTGTTTATATTGGTTGCTTAAAACATTACATAGCTCTTGAGATACCATATTTCCTACATTAGATTCAAGTGAGTTATGAACTCCCATTTTCACCCCATATACAGATTGCACAATCACATTGTTTACACATCCACATTTTTACAAAATGCCATATTAGTAACTGTTGTATTCTGCTACCTTTTCTAGCCTCTACTATCGCCCCTCTCCTGCCCTCCCATCTTCTCTCTCTATCCCATCTGCTGTAATTTAACGCTTGGGAATTCTGAACCACACTTTAAACTCACTCTCCTCCCCTTTATCCCTTCTGTCAAATTACTCATCATCTTCTTCTATTTCTCCTCCTCCTTATACCTTTAATTCATTCATCATACACTCATGCATTGGTTCATTCATTCCTTTCACATATGGTGTTGGGGATCCAACTCAGGACCTTTGAAAGTGTGAAGCCAGCACTCTAGTGCTGAGCCAAAACCCCAGCACCTGTCTTTTTGATTTTATGACTGTTTGTATGAAATTCAGAATCGCATTCTGCTATGGTTTACTGATATGTGGATTGACCTAGTCCTTGTTTTCTGGGAGACTTTTGGAAAATATACATGAATTATTAGGAGATTGAAATGAAGAAACAAAGAGGAAATTCCCCAATTTCTTATTCTTAGAGTCCATACTCTGACTCTGCCTACCTACTGTAAAAACTTTTAAACCCTTACTCCCCATTTCTATATCATTGCCAACAAGTGAACATTCACTGCCCTACAACAAACCAGAGAACTCACATTGAACAATGTTTCCCCAGTAGAGACCAAGACACAATACTTATTAAAAAAATACCCTAGTTATGAGTTAGTAGGTAAAGCTTTATTTGAGTGTTAAACGTGCTCTAATTATGCGTTTGTGTGTTTGTTGATGTGTGTGGTGTGTGGGTGTGTGTGCTTGTGTGTGAAACAAGCACTGAGGTGTAAAATAAATGCAGGATTGCAACGGCCTTCTTAAAAATAAGAAGCAACTTTATCACATTTGAAGCCCAGGGAAGAATCTGCCTGATACTTAACCTACAATTACTTGAAATGTGAAAAATTCAGGCCTCGAAAAACAAAGCCAACATACATACTGAATCTAATCAGTCTGTCTCACCTGTTTTCTTATCACTCCTTTCAATAAACCTAAATTGCCAGCATAAAACATCAGTTGTTCTAAACGAGTGGACGGATGTCCCTGTCACGGGCTGTGTAAAACACATGGACGATCCGGCACTGATTGTTATCTAGAATGACTTCTGCCTGAACTACTATTGGAGAATTGTTGCTGATATACTGCGGTTCTTATACCAGTAAACTGGAATGAAGGTAATTTCAGGCTGCAAAGGAATAAATTGATTTTACTAACTGGTTTTTGGAAAACACTGCCATGAAAAATTATCAATATGTTCATAAAGGCAACTACATGTCTCTTCACAAGGGTTTTACTTAATGGGGGAGGTGGTGAGGTCTGGATATAACTGAACTGTCCATTAGTAGGTAGAACAATATCATGGGAATCAGAGTGCACATTCCGGTTTGACCTCAATCTAGGTAACATGGATTCATCTCTGTGTAATAGGCCTGCTTCTGAAAAACACAATGTAGAGCTCCAAAAGCAGAACGATACTTTCAGAATACCATGTTATGTTTGTAAATAGACAGACAGATAGATATACAGAAATCAAAAATCTGAAAACGTTCTGGAAGTGTACATTTCTATAACTTACAATGTCAGTAGTGGGGGATTAATAGCAGATCAAGAAGACTGTATCTGCATGAGAAATGGTTCAATTTTTGAAAGAGTTTTTTAAATGAAAATGGACGAAAAATTTAAAGGGTTACAGTAAGTGTTGAGGAGTGACTTGGCAAAAGGAGCACAGAGGTGAGAAAGAATTAAGTAGAGTTCAATAGAACCAGGTATAATTTCTGTACACATGACTCCATGAACAGGAGCAAAGGGGACACTTAAAGAAATCATAGGACTAAGGAGAGATCAGGATTAGGAGGGTTTGTACTAGTCTAGAAATGCTGACCTGAAAACCAACTAAAGTTTCAACTCCTTCTTTTGAGGAACATTAGCTGTGCCGTGCTTTTCAAAAATGACTTGTCATAACTGATTGATGCCCATGTTAGCAACTCTTCTGAAATTACGTTGAAAGTAGACTAATGTGAGAGTTTCTCTTTAGAGAGAATTCAAATTACTTGCATAGGAAGTGGCAACAGGTCTGGGGATGTTGTAGCTCAGTGGCAGTGACCTTGCCTAGCTTGGGGCTGGCCTGCCATGGACTTTCACCCCAAACACTTGCAAGAAAAGAAAAGGGAGGGAAGGGAGAGAGAAAGTTGGAGAGGGAGGAAGGCAAAGTTGGAGGGATGGATGGAGGTACAAAAGAAGGAAGAAGAAAAGGAGAAAAACCAGGAAGGGGGGAAGGAAGCAAGGAAGGTAGGAAAAAGGGAGAGCACAAGGGCAGAAAAAGGACTGAGTCACTCAAACAAAAGTCAAGGGACACAAAGACCAATATAGGCCACAAAAGCTGTTTGAACGGTTTAGTCAGCTTTAGAAATTGAGTGACATCACACTGAATGTTATTATGACTGGATGGAATCTTCCTACTAACCCCGCCTTGGCCTGGCCTAAACCAAATCAAGGGGTGGGTGGCATGGAGAGGAATTCTCTCTGGCTGGAGTGGGAGGGACCTAAACATGTGGCACTTGAGGATGCACTGGGTAGGGAAGGGGACAAGACCCCCCTGATGGGCAGTTGAGACAACAAGGCTCCTGGGAGCCCCTGATCATGGCTCCCACCGCCATACGCACACCACCCACCATACGCTCAGCCCCTGAAGGGGCTCACAGTGGTCTGCTCCGTTGCCTGGTGCAGGTTGGAGTTCCTGACCAAACACCTGAGTGTCCACAGCCTGTGTTGGCCTGCCTGGGCAGGCTGTGGTTGTGGTGGCAAGAGCCAAACTGTCTTGGCGTGATCGAGGAGCCAAGGGCTGCCTCTCAGCCATACTAGTGGGTGGTTCTGGAAGAAGCACCCAGGGTTGTGGCAGCATTGTCCGAAGACATGAAGCCAGGCCATCTTCCTTCTGGCTTTCCTTGGGAGTTGATGATGTGTACAGCTCTTGGATTTTTTGCTGTTCTCTCACTTTTCTGGAGAGCTTTTCAGTCGGTTAGTAGCAGGCTTTACGTGGGAAGAGAAAAAAGGCTGGCTCTAAATCTTGCTGGACTTATTGAGGCAAAATGTGGACTTCTTGATAAAGTGAGCCTTGTTGAAAAAGAACATAAAGGCTTAGACTCATCTTTCAAGGATTGCAGGTTTGAGAAGGGTTCAAGGGAAGCACAACAGCTGGAGGCAACCTACGAAAAGCTGCATAGGTCCGAATCCAGCCATGGCGTTGAAATGCTCTTTCTAGAAGAAGAGCTCAAAGCACAGAAGGCTAAACATGGTCAACAGGATGAAACGATGGCGCATCTATCAAGAGGGATACAGTCCCTCCAAGGTGAATCTGAATCCCTCAGATCACAAATAGCTGAAGCCAAAACAAACTGGAGACTCTTTCAAGTGAATGAGGAAGAACTGAAGCTGGCAATCAAAGAGGTTTTGAATGAAGGATCCTTACTTCCGCAAACGCAGAGACCAACAATACAAGGAGAAGCTGAAGCACAGAGGGAACAAGGAGGTGTCCAATATAAAGCAAAAATCATATTAGAGGACTCTAAAGTAGCTGGAGAACAAGATCTAAGGGACACCGAAAATCACATGGAGTCTCTGAGTGAATGCTTGCTGAAGACGAAGGATAGATCTTCTCCAAGCCTGGGAGCCCAAAGGGATGGTGGTCACCTGAAACTGGGAAAGACGAGTGAACCCGAAATTGGTGCTCACTTGGAGGATGAGTCCAAAGGAGCTTTGAGGAACCTGGTTTATGGTGATAAGCTAAAGGCCTCCTTAGAAATCTTGGAAGGAGGAAGAAATCAAAAATGTACTTTCTCATCTGAAGTGGAGAAAACCACGGAAGACCTTACAGAACACCTTAAAAGTCTGCAGACTGAACAGGCATCCTTGCAGTCAGAAAATGCACAGCTGAAAAGTGAGAATGAGACCCTACAGAAGAACTTGAAAGTCATGATGGAACGCTATCAAGAAAATACGATGAAACTGCACAGGAAATTAAGAGTGGAGGAAAACTACCGTGTGGAGCAAGAGGAGAAACTTTCCAAAGTCGAAGAAAAGATGAGCCATACAATAAAAGAGCTGGAGACCTACAGAAAGAGAGCCCAATATCTTGAAGAACAATTGCAGAGTACCATTCATTCCTGTCTGGGGAAGATTATTTCCTCTGAGAAAGAAGCACATGCCAGTGAGTTGGCAGCTCGGATTGCTGAAAGAAACCTCAGCTATTTCAGGAAACAAAATGCACGCAACAGACAAAAATTAACGGAGAAGGAGCTGAGATTTGAACTTGTAGGAAAAGATCCCTATGATGCACTGGATGTTTCCAACTCAGCAATGGGCAGAAAGCCTTCTCCAAATGGGCCCTCACCAGTAGGTCACCCTTCATCTGAAAGGAGACCTCCTCATTTTGAAAAGAGTGGTCCACTCACACTCTCACCTTTCACTCCAGTGGGAGGAGGAAGAGGGTCAAGGGGCCCTGGAGAATCCTCTGGACCATGCGACTAGCAGTAAAGGAAGAGAATCCAGCTGTCATAAGTTCACCGATTTTCAGAGAGCACCTTCTCAGACTGGGCCCCTCTCTCCTCCAGGGGAACAGGCCAGCAGGCTGATGATCCCTCCGCCAGGCCAACCATATTCTTCTGATGCACGTCTTCCTCTACAAAGGCAAGATAGGTTTTACTCAAATTGTGGTAGAGCATCGGGACCAGCAGAACACAGAATTCCTAATATGCCTCCTTTGGACTCTGATGTGCCTGATTCACCTCTCCATGCTGAAAACCAAGCAACTGGCTCTGGCTCTGTGTTGGCACCTTTCCCTCCAGTCAGAGGTGCCTTGTTTCCAGTTGACCCAAGGAGTCAGTTCCTGAGAAGAGGACCTTTTTTTTTCCTCCACCTCTCCCAGGAATCTTGTCTGGGAACCTGGAGATTATTTTCCACCTGACCCGCCACCCACTCCATTTCCAATGTGATGTGTCTATGCAGGGAGGGGGTTTTCCTCACAATCTTCCCCCAACAGCTGGAATTCAGCCCTCTACACCCCCATTCTGAAAGTACAAGTGAGTTCCCTGAAGGGTTCCTTCCACCTGCAAATGAGCCTGTTACTCAACATCCAGAACCAAACAAGAAACCTCATGCTGTTGCTCTCTCTTCAAATGTAATTTGACTTATCTCTCATTTTTAGTTTTTAAGTAACTGCTTTTACTTCAGTAATTGACTATACTTTGGCTCCAATTGAAGCTCAATGAAACAATAATTCTTAAGATAGTATTTTGTAAATAAAGATGATTTACGTAGGAATCTTCTGAGTAAATTATTCCTATTTTATTTTATTCCAGAGAACAGCATTTAATCTGATGAAGCCACTCTTACATAAACAAGAATGGGAGTTCTAGGTACTTGTAATCTAGCTGATGGAAATATCTTTTAAACTCCCAAAAAAGAAGTGCATTTAGTATGACTGTAGCAAATGTAAAGTGACTTTAGGCTTAATGAAGAATTGTCACTGATTTACAGACTGGTTGGGCATTTCAGCCAGTTTTTCCATATCAGAATAACTAGAGCATGGGAGGACTAAAGGAGAGAACACAACTAAACATGTCAGGGAAACAGGAGATCTCAACTACAAAGAAAAATGAAGACCTCTTGTTTATATTGGTTGCTTAAAACATTACATAGCTCTTGAGATACCATATTTCCTACATTAGATTCAAGTGAGTTATGAACTCCCATTTTCACCCCATATACAGATTGCACAATCACATTGTTTACACATCCACATTTTTACAAAATGCCATATTAGTAACTGTTGTATTCTGCTACCTTTTCTAGCCTCTACTATCGCCCCTCTCCTGCCCTCCCATCTTCTCTCTCTATCCCATCTGCTGTAATTTAACGCTTGGGAATTCTGAACCACACTTTAAACTCACTCTCCTCCCCTTTATCCCTTCTGTCAAATTACTCATCATCTTCTTCTATTTCTCCTCCTCCTTATACCTTTAATTCATTCATCATACACTCATGCATTGGTTCATTCATTCCTTTCACATATGGTGTTGGGGATCCAACTCAGGACCTTTGAAAGTGTGAAGCCAGCACTCTAGTGCTGAGCCAAAACCCCAGCACCTGTCTTTTTGATTTTATGACTGTTTGTATGAAATTCAGAATCGCATTCTGCTATGGTTTACTGATATGTGGATTGACCTAGTCCTTGTTTTCTGGGAGCCTTTTGGAAAATATACATGAATTATTAGGAGATTGAAATGAAGAAACAAAGAGGAAATTCCCCAATTTCTTATTCTTAGAGTCCATACTCTGACTCTGCCTACCTACTGTAAAAACTTTTAAACCCTTACTCCCCATTTCTATATCATTGCCAACAAGTGAACATTCACTGCCCTACAACAAACCAGAGAACTCACATTGAACAATGTTTCCCCAGTAGAGACCAAGACACAATACTTATTAAAAAAATACCCTAGTTATGAGTTAGTAGGTAAAGCTTTATTTGAGTGTTAAACGTGCTCTAATTATGCGTTTGTGTGTTTGTTGATGTGTGTGGTGTGTGGGTGTGTGTGCTTGTGTGTGAAACAAGCACTGAGGTGTAAAATAAATGCAGGATTGCAACGGCCTTCTTAAAAATAAGAAGCAACTTTATCACATTTGAAGCCCAGGGAAGAATCTGCCTGATACTTAACCTACAATTACTTGAAATGTGAAAAATTCAGGCCTCGAAAAACAAAGCCAACATACATACTGAATCTAATCAGTCTGTCTCACCTGTTTTCTTATCACTCCTTTCAATAAACCTAAATTGCCAGCATAAAACATCAGTTGTTCTAAACGAGTGGACGGATGTCCCCTGTCACGGGCTGTGTAAAACACATGGACGATCCGGCACTGATTGTTATCTAGAATGACTTCTGCCTGAACTACTATTGGAGAATTGTTGCTGATATACTGCGGTTCTTATACCAGTAAACTGGAATGAAGGTAATTTCAGGCTGCAAAGGAATAAATTGATTTTACTAACTGGTTTTTGGAAAACACTGCCATGAAAAATTATCAATATGTTCATAAAGGCAACTACATGTCTCTTCACAAGGGTTTTACTTAATGGGGGAGGTGGTGAGGTCTGGATATAACTGAACTGTCCATTAGTAGGTAGAACAATATCATGGGAATCAGAGTGCACATTCCGGTTTGACCTCAATCTAGGTAACATGGATTCATCTCTGTGTAATAGGCCTGCTTCTGAAAAACACAATGTAGAGCTCCAAAAGCAGAACGATACTTTCAGAATACCATGTTATGTTTGTAAATAGACAGACAGATAGATATACAGAAATCAAAAATCTGAAAACGGTCTGGAAGTGTACATTTCTATAACTTACAATGTCAGTAGTGGGGGATTAATAGCAGATCAAGAAGACTGTATCTGCATGAGAAATGGTTCAATTTTTGAAAGAGTTTTTTAAATGAAAATGGACAAAAAATTTAAAGGGTTACAGTAAGTGTTGAGGAGTGACTTGGCAAAAGGAGCACAGAGGTGAGAAAGAATTAAGTAGAGTTCAATAGAACCAGGTATAATTTCTGTACACATGACTCCATGAACAGGAGCAAAGGGGACACTTAAAGAAATCATAGGACTAAGGAGAGATCAGGATTAGGAGGGTTTGTACTAGTCTAGAAATGCTGACCTGAAAACCAACTAAAGTTTCAACTCCTTCTTTTGAGGAACATTAGCTGTGCCGTGCTTTTCAAAAATGACTTGTCATAACTGATTGATGCCCATTATAGCAACTCTTCTGAAATTACGTTGAAAGTAGACTAATGTGAGAGTTTCTCTTTAGAGAGAATTCAAATTACTTGCATAGGAAGTGGCAGCAGGTCTGGGGATGTTGTAGCTCAGTGGCAGTGACCTTGCCTAGCTTGGGGCTGGCCTGCCATGGACTTTCACCCCAAACACTTGCAAGAAAAGAAAAGGGAGGGAAGGGAGAGAGAAAGTTGGAGAGGGAGGAAGGCAAAGTTGGAGGGATGGATGGAGGTACAAAAGAAGGAAGAAGAAAAGGAGAAAAATCAGGAAGGGGGGAAGGAAGCAAGGAAGGTAGGAAATAGGGAGAGCACAAGGGCAGAAAAAGGACTGAGTCACTCAAACAAAAGGCAAGGGTCACAAAGACCAATATAGGCCACAAAAGCTGTTTGAACGGTTTAGTCAGCTTTAGAATTTGAGTGACATCACACTGAATGTTATTATGACTGGATGGAATCTTCCTACTAACCCCGCCTTGGCCTGGCCTAAACCAAATCAAGGGGTGGGTGGCATGGAGAGGAATTCTCTCTGGCTGGAGTGGGAGGGACCTAAACATGTGGCACTTGAGGATGCACTGGGTAGGGAAGGGGACAAGACCCCCCTGATGGGCAGTTGAGACAACAAGGCTCCTGGGAGCCCCTGATCATGGCTCCCACCGCCATACGCACACCACCCACCATACGCTCAGCCCCTGAAGGGGCTCACAGTGGTCTGCTCCGTTGCCTGGTGCAGGTTGGAGTTCCTGACCAAACACCTGAGTGTCCACAGCCTGTGTTGGCCTGCCTGGGCAGGCTGTGGTTGTGGTGGCAAGAGCCAAACTGTCTTGGCGTGATCGAGGAGCCAAGGGCTGCCTCTCAGCCATACTAGTGGGTGGTTCTGGAAGAAGCACCCAGGGTTGTGGCAGCATTGTCCGAAGACATGAAGCCAGGCCATCTTCCTTCTGGCTTTCCTTGGGAGTTGATGATGTGTACAGCTCTTGGATTTTTTGCTGTTCTCTCACTTTTCTGGAGAGCTTTTCAGTCGGTTAGTAGCAGGCTTTACGTGGGAAGAGAAAAAAGGCTGGCTCTAAATCTTGCTGGACTTATTGAGGCAAAATGTGGACTTCTTGATAAAGTGAGCCTTGTTGAAAAAGAACATAAAGGCTTAGACTCATCTTTCAAGGATTGCAGGTTTGAGAAGGGTTCAAGGGAAGCACAACAGCTGGAGGCAACCTACGAAAAGCTGCATAGGTCCGAATCCAGCCATGGCGTTGAAATGCTCTTTCTAGAAGAAGAGCTCAAAGCACAGAAGGCTAAACATGGTCAACAGGATGAAACGATGGCGCATCTATCAAGAGGGATACAGTCCCTCCAAGGTGAATCTGAATCCCTCAGATCACAAATAGCTGAAGCCAAAACAAACTGGAGACTCTTTCAAGTGAATGAGGAAGAACTGAAGCTGGCAATCAAAGAGGTTTTGAATGAAGGATCCTTACTTCCGCAAACGCAGAGACCAACAATACAAGGAGAAGCTGAAGCACAGAGGGAACAAGGAGGTGTCCAATATAAAGCAAAAATCATATTAGAGGACTCTAAAGTAGCTGGAGAACAAGATCTAAGGGACACCGAAAATCACATGGAGTCTCTGAGTGAATGCTTGCTGAAGACGAAGGATAGATCTTCTCCAAGCCTGGGAGCCCAAAGGGATGGTGGTCACCTGAAACTGGGAAAGACGAGTGAACCCGAAATTGGTGCTCACTTGGAGGATGAGTCCAAAGGAGCTTTGAGGAACCTGGTTTATGGTGATAAGCTAAAGGCCTCCTTAGAAATCTTGGAAGGAGGAAGAAATCAAAAATGTACTTTCTCATCTGAAGTGGAGAAAACCACGGAAGACCTTACAGAACACCTTAAAAGTCTGCAGACTGAACAGGCATCCTTGCAGTCAGAAAATGCACAGCTGAAAAGTGAGAATGAGACCCTACAGAAGAACTTGAAAGTCATGATGGAACGCTATCAAGAAAATACGATGAAACTGCACAGGAAATTAAGAGTGGAGGAAAACTACCGTGTGGAGCAAGAGGAGAAACTTTCCAAAGTCGAAGAAAAGATGAGCCATACAATAAAAGAGCTGGAGACCTACAGAAAGAGAGCCCAATATCTTGAAGAACAATTGCAGAGTACCATTCATTCCTGTCTGGGGAAGATTATTTCCTCTGAGAAAGAAGCACATGCCAGTGAGTTGGCAGCTCGGATTGCTGAAAGAAACCTCAGCTATTTCAGGAAACAAAATGCACGCAACAGACAAAAATTAACGGAGAAGGAGCTGAGATTTGAACTTGTAGGAAAAGATCCCTATGATGCACTGGATGTTTCCAACTCAGCAATGGGCAGAAAGCCTTCTCCAAATGGGCCCTCACCAGTAGGTCACCCTTCATCTGAAAGGAGACCTCCTCATTTTGAAAAGAGTGGTCCACTCACACTCTCACCTTTCACTCCAGTGGGAGGAGGAAGAGGGTCAAGGGGCCCTGGAGAATCCTCTGGACCATGCGACTAGCAGTAAAGGAAGAGAATCCAGCTGTCATAAGTTCACCGATTTTCAGAGAGCACCTTCTCAGACTGGGCCCCTCTCTCCTCCAGGGGAACAGGCCAGCAGGCTGATGATCCCTCCGCCAGGCCAACCATATTCTTCTGATGCACGTCTTCCTCTACAAAGGCAAGATAGGTTTTACTCAAATTGTGGTAGAGCATCGGGACCAGCAGAACACAGAATTCCTAATATGCCTCCTTTGGACTCTGATGTGCCTGATTCACCTCTCCATGCTGAAAACCAAGCAACTGGCTCTGGCTCTGTGTTGGCACCTTTCCCTCCAGTCAGAGGTGCCTTGTTTCCAGTTGACCCAAGGAGTCAGTTCCTGAGAAGAGGACCTTTTTGTTTCCTCCACCTCTCCCAGGAAACTTGTCTGGGAACCTGGAGATTATTTTCCACCTGACCCGCCACCCACTCCATTTCCAATGTGATGTGTCTATGCAGGGAGGGGGTTTTCCTCACAATCTTCCCCCAACAGCTGGAATTCAGCCCTCTACACCCCCATTCTGAAAGTACAAGTGAGTTCCCTGAAGGGTTCCTTCCACCTGCAAATGAGCCTGTTACTCAACATCCAGAACCAAACAAGAAACCTCATGCTGTTGCTCTCTCTTCAAATGTAATTTGACTTATCTCTCATTTTTAGTTTTTAAGTAACTGCTTTTACTTCAGTAATTGACTATACTTTGGCTCCAATTGAAGCTCAATGAAACAATAATTCTTAAGATAGTATTTTGTAAATAAAGATGGTTTACGTAGGAATCTTCTGAGTAAATTATTCCTATTTTATTTTATTCCAGAGAACAGCATTTAATCTGATGAAGCCAAACTTACATAAACAAGAATGGGAGTTCTAGGTACTTGTAATCTAGCTGATGGAAATATCTTTTAAACTCCCAAAAAAGAAGTGCATTTAGTATGACTGTAGCAAATGTAAAGTGACTTTGGGCTTAATGAAGAATTGTCACTGATTTACAGACTGGTTGGGCATTTCAGCCAGTTTTTCCATATCAGAATAACTAGAGCATGGGAGGACTAAAGGAGAGAACACAACTAAACATGTCAGGGAAACAGGAGATCTCAACTACAAAGAAAAATGAAGACCTCTTGTTTATATTGGTTGCTTAAAACATTACATAGCTCTTGAGATACCATATTTCCTACATTAGATTCAAGTGAGTTATGAACTCCCATTTTCACCCCATATACAGATTGCACAATCACATTGTTTACACATCCACATTTTTACAAAATGCCATATTAGTAACTGTTGTATTCTGCTACCTTTTCTAGCCTCTACTATCGCCCCTCTCCTGCCCTCCCATCTTCTCTCTCTATCCCATCTGCTGTAATTTAACGCTTGGGAATTCTGAACCACACTTTAAACTCACTCTCCTCCCCTTTATCCCTTCTGTCAAATTACTCATCATCTTCTTCTATTTCTCCTCCTCCTTATACCTTTAATTCATTCATCATACACTCATGCATTGGTTCATTCATTCCTTTCACATATGGTGTTGGGGATCCAACTCAGGACCTTTGAAAGTGTGAAGCCAGCACTCTAGTGCTGAGCCAAAACCCCAGCACCTGTCTTTTTGATTTTATGACTGTTTGTATGAAATTCAGAATCGCATTCTGCTATGGTTTACTGATATGTGGATTGACCTAGTCCTTGTTTTCTGGGAGCCTTTTGGAAAATATACATGAATTATTAGGAGATTGAAATGAAGAAACAAAGAGGAAATTCCCCAATTTCTTATTCTTAGAGTCCATACTCTGACTCTGCCTACCTACTGTAAAAACTTTTAAACCCTTACTCCCCATTTCTATATCATTGCCAACAAGTGAACATTCACTGCCCTACAACAAACCAGAGAACTCACATTGAACAATGTTTCCCCAGTAGAGACCAAGACACAATACTTATTAAAAAAATACCCTAGTTATGAGTTAGTAGGTAAAGCTTTATTTGAGTGTTAAACGTGCTCTAATTATGCGTTTGTGTGTTTGTTGATGTGTGTGGTGTGTGGGTGTGTGTGCTTGTGTGTGAAACAAGCACTGAGGTGTAAAATAAATGCAGGATTGCAACGGCCTTCTTAAAAATAAGAAGCAACTTTATCACATTTGAAGCCCAGGGAAGAATCTGCCTGATACTTAACCTACAATTACTTGAAATGTGAAAAATTCAGGCCTCGAAAAACAAAGCCAACATACATACTGAATCTAATCAGTCTGTCTCACCTGTTTTCTTATCACTCCTTTCAATAAACCTAAATTGCCAGCATAAAATATCAGTTGTTCTAAACGAGTGGACGGATGTCCCCTGTCATGGGCTGTGTAAAACACATGGACGATCCGGCACTGATTGTTATCTAGAATGACTTCTGCCTGAACTACTATTGGAGAATTGTTGCTGATATACTGCGGTTCTTATACCAGTAAACTGGAATGAAGGTAATTTCAGGCTGCAAAGGAATAAATTGATTTTACTAACTGGTTTTTGGGAAACACTGCCATGAAAAATTATCAATATGTTCATAAAGGCAACTACATGTCTCTTCACAAGGGTTTTACTTAATGGGGGAGGTGGTGAGGTCTGGATATAACTGAACTGTCCATTAGTAGGTAGAACAATATCATGGGAATCAGAGTGCACATTCCGGTTTGACCTCAACCTAGGTAACATGGATTCATCTCTGTGTAATAGGCCTGCTTCTGAAAAACACAATGTAGAGCTCCAAAAGCAGAACGATACTTTCAGAATACCATGTTATGTTTGTAAATAGACAGACAGATAGATATACAGAAATCAAAAATCTGAAAACGGTCTGGAAGTGTACATTTCTATAACTTACAATGTCAGTAGTGGGGGATTAATAGCAGATCAAGAAGACTGTATCTGCATGAGAAATGGTTCAATTTTTGAAAGAGTTTTTTAAATGAAAATGGACAAGAAATTTAAAGGGTTACAGTAAGTGTTGAGGAGTGACTTGGCAAAAGGAGCACAGAGGTGAGAAAGAATTAAGTAGAGTTCAATAGAACCAGGTATAATTTCTGTACACATGACTCCATGAACAGGAGCAAAGGGGACACTTAAAGAAATCATAGGACTAAGGAGAGATCAGGATTAGGAGGGTTTGTACTAGTCTAGAAATGCTGACCTGAAAACCAACTAAAGTTTCAACTCCTTCTTTTGAGGAACATTAGCTGTGCCGTGCTTTTCAAAAATGACTTGTCATAACTGATTGATGCCCATGTTAGCAACTCTTCTGAAATTACGTTGAAAGTAGACTAATGTGAGAGTTTCTCTTTAGAGAGAATTCAAATTACTTGCATAGGAAGTGGCAGCAGGTCTGGGGATGTTGTAGCTCAGTGGCAGTGACCTTGCCTAGCTTGGGGCTGGCCTGCCATGGACTTTCACCCCAAACACTTGCAAGAAAAGAAAAGGGAGGGAAAGGAGAGAGAAAGTTGGAAGGGAGGAAGGCAAAGTTGGAGGGATGGATGGAGGTACAAAAGAAGGAAGAAGAAAAGGAGAAAAACCAGGAAGGGGGGAAGGAAGCAAGGAAGGTAGGAAATAGGGAGAGCACAAGGGCAGAAAAAGGACTGAGTCACTCAAACAAAAGGCAAGGGACACAAAGACCAATATAGGCCATAAAAGCTGTTTGAACGGTTTAGTCAGCTTTAGAATTTGAGTGACATCACACTGAATGTTATTATGACTGGATGGAATCTTCCTACTAACCCCGCCTTGGCCTGGCCTAAACCAAATCAAGGGGTGGGTGGCATGTAGAGGAATTCTCTCTGGCTGGAGTGGGAGGGACCTAAACATGTGGCACTTGAGGATGCACTGGGTAGGGAAGGGGACAAGACTCCCCTGATGGGCAGTTGAGACAACAAGGCTCCTGGGAGCCCCTGATCATGGCTCCCACCGCCATACGCACACCACCCACCATACGCTCAGCCCCTGAAGGGGCTCACAGTGGTCTGCTCCGTTGCCTGGTGCAGGTTGGAGTTCCTGACCAAACACCTGAGTGTCCACAGCCTGTGTTGGCCTGCCTGGGCAGGCTGTGGTTGTGGTGGCAAGAGCCAAAGCTGTCTTGGCGTGATGGAGGAGCCAAGGGCTGCCTCTCAGCCATACTAGTGGGTGGTTCTGGAAGAAGCACCCAGGGTTGTGGCAGCATTGTCCGAAGACATGAAGCCAGGCCATCTTCCTTCTGGCTTTCCTTGGGAGTTGATGATGTGTACAGCTCTTGGATTTTTTGCTGTTCTCTCACTTTTCTGGAGAGCTTTTCAGTCGGTTAGTAGCAGGCTTTACGTGGGAAGAGAAAAAAGGCTGGCTCTAAATCTTGCTGGACTTATTGAGGCAAAATGTGGACTTCTTGATAAAGTGAGCCTTGTTGAAAAAGAACATAAAGGCTTAGACTCATCTTTCAAGGATTGCAGGTTTGAGAAGGGTTCAAGGGAAGCACAACAGCTGGAGGCAACCTACGAAAAGCTGCATAGGTCCGAATCCAGCCATGGCGTTGAAATGCTCTTTCTAGAAGAAGAGCTCAAAGCACAGAAGGCTAAACATGGTCAACAGGATGAAACGATGGCGCATCTAAAAAGAGGGATACAGTCCCTCCAAGGTGAATCTGAATCCCTCAGATCACAAATAGCTGAAGCCAAAACAAACTGGAGACTCTTTCAAGTGAATGAGGAAGATCTGAAGCTGGCAATCAAAGAGGTTTTGAATGAAGGATCCCTACTTCCGCAAACGCAGAGACCAACAATACAAGGAGAAGCTGAAGCACAGAGGGAACAAGGAGGTGTCCAATATAAAGCAAAAATCATATTAGAGGACTCTAAAGTAGCTGGAGAACAAGTTCTAAGGGACACCGAAAATCACATGGAGTCTCTGAGTGAATGCTTGCTGAAGACGAAGGATAGATCTTCTCCAAGCCTGGGAGCCCAAAGGGATGGTGGTCACCTGCAACTGGGAAAGACGAGTGAACCCGAAATTGGTGCTCACTTGGAGGATGAGTCCAAAGGAGCTTTGAGGAACCTGGTTTATGGTGATAAGCTAAAGGCCTCCTTAGAAATCTTGGAAGGAGGAAGAAATCAAAAATGTACTTTCTCATCTGAAGTGGAGAAAACCACGGAAGACCTTACAGAACACCTTAAAAGTCGGCAGACTGAACAGGCATCCTTGCAGTCAGAAAATGCACAGCTGAAAAGTGAGAATGAGACCCTACAGAAGAACTTGAAAGTCATGATGGAACGCTATCAAGAAAATACGATGAAACTGCACAGGAAATTAAGAGTGGAGGAAAACTACCGTGTGGAGCAAGAGGAGAAACTTTCCAAAGTCGAAGAAAAGATGAGCCATACAATAAAAGAGCTGGAGACCTACAGAAAGAGAGCCCAATATCTTGAAGAACAATTGCAGAGTATCATTCATTCCTGTCTGGGGAAGATTATTTCCTCTGAGAAAGAAGCACATGCCAGTGAGTTGGCAGCTCGGATTGCTGAAAGAAACCTCATCTATTTCAGGAAACAAAATGCACGCAACAGACAAAAATTAACGGAGAAGGAGCTGAGATTTGAACTTGTAGGAAAAGATCCCTATGATGCACTGGATGTTTCCAACTCAGCAATGGGCAGAAAGCCTTCTCCAAATGGGCCCTCACCAGTAGGTCACCCTTCATCTGAAAGGAGACCTCCTCATTTTGAAAAGAGTGGTCCACTCACACTCTCACCTTTCACTCCAGTGGGAGGAGGAAGAGGGTCAAGGGGCCCTGGAGAATCCTCTGGACCATGCGACTAGCAGTAAAGGAAGAGAATCCAGCTGTCATAAGTTCACCGATTTTCAGAGAGCACCTTCTCAGACTGGGCCCCTCTCTCCTCCAGGGGAACAGGCCAGCAGGCTGATGATCCCTCCGCCAGGCCAACCATATTCTTCTGATGCACGTCTTCCTCTACAAAGGCAAGATAGGTTTTACTCAAATTGTGGTAGAGCATCGGGACCAGCAGAACACAGAATTCCTAATATGCCTCCTTTGGACTCTGATGTGCCTGATTCACCTCTCCATGCTGAAAACCAAGCAACTGGCTCTGGCTCTGTGTTGGCACCTTTCCCTCCAGTCAGAGGTGCCTTGTTTCCAGTTGACCCAAGGAGTCAGTTCCTGAGAACAGGACCTTTTTTTTTCCTCCACCTCTCCCAGGAAACTTGTCTGGGAACCTGGAGATTATTTTCCACCTGACCCGCCACCCACTCCATTTCCAATGTGATGTGTCTATGCAGGGAGGGGGTTTTCCTCACAATCTTCCCCCAACAGCTGGAATTCAGCCCTCTACACCCCCATTCTGAAAGTACAAGTGAGTTCCCTGAAGGGTTCCTTCCACCTGCAAATGAGCCTGTTACTCAACATCCAGAACCAAACAAGAAACCTCATGCTGTTGCTCTCTCTTCAAATGTAATTTGACTTATCTCTCATTTTTAGTTTTTAAGTAACTGCTTTTACTTCAGTAATTGACTATTCTTTGGCTCCAATTGAAGCTCAATGAAACAATAATTCTTAAGATAGTATTTTGTAAATAAAGATGGTTTACGTAGGAATCTTCTGAGTAAATTATTCCTATTTTATTTTATTCCAGAGAACAGCATTTAATCTGATGAAGCCACTCTTACATAAACAAGAATGGGAGTTCTAGGTACTTGTAATCTAGCTGATGGAAATATCTTTTAAACTCCCAAAAAAGAAGTGCATTTAGTATGACTGTAGCAAATGTAAAGTGACTTTGGGCTTAATGAAGAATTGTCACTGATTTACAGACTGGTTGGGCATTTCAGCCAGTTTTTCCATATCAGAATAACTAGAGCATGGGAGGACTAAAGGAGAGAACACAACTAAACATGTCAGGGAAACAGGAGATCTCAACTACAAAGAAAAATGAAGACCTCTTGTTTATATTGGTTGCTTAAAACATTACATAGCTCTTGAGATACCATATTTCCTACATTAGATTCAAGTGAGTTATGAACTCCCATTTTCACCCCATATACAGATTGCACAATCACATTGTTTACACATCCACATTTTTACAAAATGCCATATTAGTAACTGTTGTATTCTGCTACCTTTTCTAGCCTCTACTATCGCCCCTCTCCTGCCCTCCCATCTTCTCTCTCTATCCCATCTGCTGTAATTTAACGCTTGGGAATTCTGAACCACACTTTAAACTCACTCTCCTCCCCTTTATCCCTTCTGTCAAATTACTCATCATCTTCTTCTATTTCTCCTCCTCCTTATACCTTTAATTCATTCATCATACACTCATGCATTGGTTCATTCATTCCTTTCACATATGGTGTTGGGGATCCAACTCAGGACCTTTGAAAGTGTGAAGCCAGCACTCTAGTGCTGAGCCAAAACCCCAGCACCTGTCTTTTTGATTTTATGACTGTTTGTATGAAATTCAGAATCGCATTCTGCTATGGTTTACTGATATGTGGATTGACCTAGTCCTTGTTTTCTGGGAGACTTTTGGAAAATATACATGAATTATTAGGAGATTGAAATGAAGAAACAAAGAGGAAATTCCCCAATTTCTTATTCTTAGAGTCCATACTCTGACTCTGCCTACCTACTGTAAAAACTTTTAAACCCTTACTCCCCATTTCTATATCATTGCCAACAAGTGAACATTCACTGCCCTACAACAAACCAGAGAACTCACATTGAACAATGTTTCCCCAGTAGAGACCAAGACACAATACTTATTAAAAAAAATACCCTAGTTATGAGTTAGTAGGTAAAGCTTTATTTGAGTGTTAAACGTGCTCTAATTATGCGTTTGTGTGTTTGTTGATGTGTGTGGTGTGTGGGTGTGTGTGCTTGTGTGTGAAACAAGCACTGAGGTGTAAAATAAATGCAGGATTGCAACGGCCTTCTTAAAAATAAGAAGCAACTTTATCACATTTGAAGCCCAGGGAAGAATCTGCCTGATACTTAGCCTACAATTACTTGAAATGTGAAAAATTCAGGCCTCGAAAAACAAAGCCAACATACATACTGAATCTAATCAGTCTGTCTCACCTGTTTTCTTATCACTCCTTTCAATAAACCTAAATTGCCAGCATAAAACATCAGTTGTTCTAAACGAGTGGATGGATGTCCCCTGTCACGGGCTGTGTAAAACACATGGACGATCCGGCACTGATTGTTATCTAGAATGACTTCTGCCTGAACTACTATTGGAGAATTGTTGCTGATATACTGCGGTTCTTATACCAGTAAACTGGAATGAAGGTAATTTCAGGCTGCAAAGGAATAAATTGATTTTACTAACTGGTTTTTGGAAAACACTGCCATGAAAAATTATCAATATGTTCATAAAGGCAACTACATGTCTCTTCACAAGGGTTTTACTTAATGGGGGAGGTGGTGAGGTCTGGATATAACTGAACTGTCCATTAGTAGGTAGAACAATATCATGGGAATCAGAGTGCACATTCCGGTTTGACCTCAATCTAGGTAACATGGATTCATCTCTGTGTAATAGGCCTGCTTCTGAAAAACACAATGTAGAGCTCCAAAAGCAGAACGATACTTTCAGAATACCATGTTATGTTTGTAAATAGACAGACAGATAGATATACAGAAATCAAAAATCTGAAAACGGTCTGGAAGTGTACATTTCTATAACTTACAATGTCAGTAGTGGGGGATTAATAGCAGATCAAGAAGACTGTATCTGCATGAGAAATGGTTCAATTTTTGAAAGAGTTTTTTTAAATGAAAATGGACAAGAAATTTAAAGGGTTACAGTAAGTGTTGAGGAGTGACTTGGCAAAAGGAGCACAGAGGTGAGAAAGAATTAAGTAGAGTTCAATAGAACCAGGTATAATTTCTGTACACATGACTCCATGAACAGGAGCAAAGGGGACACTTAAAGAAATCATAGGACTAAGGAGAGATCAGGATTAGGAGGGTTTGTACTAGTCTAGAAATGCTGACCTGAAAACCAACTAAAGTTTCAACTCCTTCTTTTGAGGAACATTAGCTGTGCCGTGCTTTTCAAAAATGACTTGTCATAACTGATTGATGCCCATGTTAGCAACTCTTCTGAAATTACGTTGAAAGTAGACTAATGTGAGAGTTTCTCTTTAGAGAGAATTCAAATTACTTGCATAGGAAGTGGCAGCAGGTCTGGGGATGTTGTAGCTCAGTGGCAGTGACCTTGCCTAGCTTGGGGCTGGCCTGCCATGGACTTTCACCCCAAACACTTGCAAGAAAAGAAAAGGGAGGGAAGGGAGAGAGAAAGTTGGAGAGGGAGGAAGGCAAAGTTGGAGGGATGGATGGAGGTACAAAAGAAGGAAGAAGAAAAGGAGAAAAACCAGGAAGGGGGGAAGGAAGCAAGGAAGGTAGGAAATAGGGAGAGCACAAGGGCAGAAAAAGGACTGAGTCACTCAAACAAAAGGCAAGGGTCACAAAGACCAATATAGGCCACAAAAGCTGTTTGAACGGTTTAGTCAGCTTTAGAATTTGAGTGACATCACACTGAATGTTATTATGACTGGATGGAATCTTCCTACTAACCCCGCCTTGGCCTGGCCTAAACCAAATCAAGGGGTGGGTGGCATGGAGAGGAATTCTCTCTGGCTGGAGTGGGAGGGACCTAAACATGTGGCACTTGAGGATGCACTGGGTAGGGAAGGGGACAAGACCCCCCTGATGGGCAGTTGAGACAACAAGGCTCCTGGGAGCCCCTGATCATGGCTCCCACCGCCATACGCACACCACCCACCATACGCTCAGCCCCTGAAGGGGCTCACAGTGGTCTGCTCCGTTGCCTGGTGCAGGTTGGAGTTCCTGACCAAACACCTGAGTGTCCACAGCCTGTGTTGGCCTGCCTGGGCAGGCTGTGGTTGTGGTGGCAAGAGCCAAAGCTGTCTTGGCGTGATCGAGGAGCCAAGGGCTGCCTCTCAGCCATACTAGTGGGTGGTTCTGGAAGAAGCACCCAGGGTTGTGGCAGCATTGTCCGAAGACATGAAGCCAGGCCATCTTCCTTCTGGCTTTCCTTGGGAGTTGATGATGTGTACAGCTCTTGGATTTTTTGCTGTTCTCTCACTTTTCTGGAGAGCTTTTCAGTCGGTTAGTAGCAGGCTTTACGTGGGAAGAGAAAAAAGGCTGGCTCTAAATCTTGCTGGACTTATTGAGGCAAAATGTGGACTTCTTGATAAAGTGAGCCTTGTTGAAAAAGAACATAAAGGCTTAGACTCATCTTTCAAGGATTGCAGGTTTGAGAAGGGTTCAAGGGAAGCACAACAGCTGGAGGCAACCTACGAAAAGCTGCATAGGTCCGAATCCAGCCATGGCGTTGAAATGCTCTTTCTAGAAGAAGAGCTCAAAGCACAGAAGGCTAAACATGGTCAACAGGATGAAACGATGGCGCATCTATCAAGAGGGATACAGTCCCTCCAAGGTGAATCTGAATCCCTCAGATCACAAATAGCTGAAGCCAAAACAAACTGGAGACTCTTTCAAGTGAATGAGGAAGAACTGAAGCTGGCAATCAAAGAGGTTTTGAATGAAGGATCCTTACTTCCGCAAACGCAGAGACCAACAATACAAGGAGAAGCTGAAGCACAGAGGGAACAAGGAGGTGTCCAATATAAAGCAAAAATCATATTAGAGGACTCTAAAGTAGCTGGAGAACAAGTTCTAAGGGACACCGAAAATCACATGGAGTCTCTGAGTGAATGCTTGCTGAAGACGAAGGATAGATCTTCTCCAAGCCTGGGAGCCCAAAGGGATGGTGGTCACCTGAAACTGGGAAAGACGAGTGAACCCGAAATTGGTGCTCACTTGGAGGATGAGTCCAAAGGAGCTTTGAGGAAACTGGTTTATGGTGATAAGCTAAAGGCCTCCTTAGAAATCTTGGAAGGAGGAAGAAATCAAAAATGTACTTTCTCATCTGAAGTGGAGAAAACCACGGAAGACCTTACAGAACACCTTAAAAGTCTGCAGACTGAACAGGCATCCTTGCAGTCAGAAAATGCACAGCTGCAAAGTGAGAATGAGACCCTACAGAAGAACTTGAAAGTCATGATGGAACGCTATCAAGAAAATACGATGAAACTGCACAGGAAATTAAGAGTGGAGGAAAACTACCGTGTGGAGCAAGAGGAGAAACTTTCCAAAGTCGAAGAAAAGATGAGCCATACAATAAAAGAGCTGGAGACCTACAGAAAGAGAGCCCAATATCTTGAAGAACAATTGCAGAGTACCATTCATTCCTGTCTGGGGAAGATTATTTCCTCTGAGAAAGAAGCACATGCCAGTGAGTTGGCAGCTCGGATTGCTGAAAGAAACCTCAGCTATTTCAGGAAACAAAATGCACGCAACAGACAAAAATTAACGGAGAAGGAGCTGAGATTTGAACTTGTAGGAAAAGATCCCTATGATGCACTGGATGTTTCCAACTCAGCAATGGGCAGAAAGCCTTCTCCAAATGGGCCCTCACCAGTAGGTCACCCTTCATCTGAAAGGAGACCTCCTCATTTTGAAAAGAGTGGTCCACTCACACTCTCACCTTTCACTCCAGTGGGAGGAGGAAGAGGGTCAAGGGGCCCTGGAGAATCCTCTGGACCATGCGACTAGCAGTAAAGGAAGAGAATCCAGCTGTCATAAGTTCACCGATTTTCAGAGAGCACCTTCTCAGACTGGGCCCCTCTCTCCTCCAGGGGAACAGGCCAGCAGGCTGATGATCCCTCCGCCAGGCCAACCATATTCTTCTGATGCACGTCTTCCTCTACAAAGGCAAGATAGGTTTTACTCAAATTGTGGTAGAGCATCGGGACCAGCAGAACACAGAATTCCTAATATGCCTCCTTTGGACTCCTATGTGCCTGATTCACGTCTCCATGCTGAAAACCAAGCAACTGGCTCTGGCTCTGTGTTGGCACCTTTCCCTCCAGTCAGAGGTGCCTTGTTTCCAGTTGACCCAAGGAGTCAGTTCCTGAGAAGAGGACCTTTTTTTTTCCTCCACCTCTCCCAGGAAACTTGTCTGGGAACCTGGAGATTATTTTCCACCTGACCCGCCACCCACTCCATTTCCAATGTGATGTGTCTATGCAGGGAGGGGGTTTTCCTCACAATCTTCCCCCAACAGCTGGAATTCAGCCCTCTACACCCCCATTCTGAAAGTACAAGTGAGTTCCCTGAAGGGTTCCTTCCACCTGCAAATGAGCCTGTTACTCAACATCCAGAACCAAACAAGAAACCTCATGCTGTTGCTCTCTCTTCAAATGTAATTTGACTTATCTCTCATTTTTAGTTTTTAAGTAACTGCTTTTACTTCAGTAATTGACTATACTTTGGCTCCAATTGAAGCTCAATGAAACAATAATTCTTAAGATAGTATTTTGTAAATAAAGATGGTTTACGTAGGAATCTTCTGAGTAAATTATTCCTATTTTATTTTATTCCAGAGAACAGCATTTAATCTGATGAAGCCACTCTTACATAAACAAGAATGGGAGTTCTAGGTACTTGTAATCTAGCTGATGGAAATATCTTTTAAACTCCCAAAAAAGAAGTGCATTTAGTATGACTGTAGCAAATGTAAAGTGACTTTAGGCTTAATGAAGAATTGTCACTGATTTACAGACTGGTTGGGCATTTCAGCCAGTTTTTCCATATCAGAATAACTAGAGCATGGGAGGACTAAAGGAGAGAACACAACTAAACATGTCAGGGAAACAGGAGATCTCAACTACAAAGAAAAATGAAGACCTCTTGTTTATATTGGTTGCTTAAAACATTACATAGCTCTTGAGATACCATATTTCCTACATTAGATTCAAGTGAGTTATGAACTCCCATTTTCACCCCATATACAGATTGCACAATCACATTGTTTACACATCCACATTTTTACAAAATGCCATATTAGTAACTGTTGTATTCTGCTACCTTTTCTAGCCTCTACTATCGCCCCTCTCCTGCCCTCCCATCTTCTCTCTCTATCCCATCTGCTGTAATTTAACGCTTGGGAATTCTGAACCACACTTTAAACTCACTCTCCTCCCCTTTATCCCTTCTGTCAAATTACTCATCATCTTCTTCTATTTCTCCTCCTCCTTATACCTTTAATTCATTCATCATACACTCATGCATTGGTTCATTCATTCCTTTCACATATGGTGTTGGGGATCCAACTCAGGACCTTTGAAAGTGTGAAGCCAGCACTCTAGTGCTGAGCCAAAACCCCAGCACCTGTCTTTTTGATTTTATGACTGTTTGTATGAAATTCAGAATCGCATTCTGCTATGGTTCACTGATATGTGGATTGACCTAGTCCTTGTTTTCTGGGAGACTTTTTTAAAATATACATGAATTATTAGGAGATTGAAATGAAGAAACAAAGAGGAAATTCCCCAATTTCTTATTCTTAGAGTCCATACTCTGACTCTGCCTACCTACTGTAAAAACTTTTAAACCCTTACTCCCCATTTCTATATCATTGCCAACAAGTGAAAATTCACTGCCCTACAACAAACCAGAGAACTCACATTGAACAATGTTTCCCCAGTAGAGACCAAGACACAATACTTATTAAAAAAAATACCCTAGTTATGAGTTAGTAGGTAAAGCTTTATTTGAGTGTTAAATGTGCTCTATTTATGCGTTTGTGTGTTTGTTGATGTGTGTGGTGTGTGGGTGTGTGTGCTTGTGTGTGAAACAAGCACTGAGGTGTAAAATAAATGCAGGATTGCAACGGCCTTCTTAAAAATAAGAAGCAACTTTATCACATTTGAAGCCCAGTGAAGAATCTGCCTGATACTTAACCTACAATTACTTGAAATGTGAAAAATTCAGGCCTCGAAAAACAAAGCCAACATACATACTGAATCTAATCAGTCTGTCTCACCTGTTTTCTTATCACTCCTTTCAATAAACCTAAATTGCCAGCATAAAACATCAGTTGTTCTAAACGAGTGGACGGATGTCCCCTGTCACGGGCTGTGTAAAACACATGGACGATCCGGCACTGATTGTTATCTAGAATGACTTCTGCCTGAACTACTATTGGAGAATTGTTGCTGATATACTGCGGTTCTTATACCAGTAAACTGGAATGAAGGTAATTTCAGGCTGCAAAGGAATAAATTGATTTTACTAACTGGTTTTTGGAAAACACTGCCATGAAAAATTATCAATATGTTCATAAAGGCATCTACATGTCTCTTCACAAGGGTTTTACTTAATGGGGGAGGTGGTGAGGTCTGGATATAACTGAACTGTCCATTAGTAGGTAGAACAATATCATGGGAATCAGAGTGCACATTCCGGTTTGACCTCAATCTAGGTAACATGGATTCATCTCTGTGTAATAGGCCTGCTTCTGAAAAACACAATGTAGAGCTCCAAAAGCAGAACGATACTTTCAGAATACCATGTTATGTTTGTAAATAGACAGACAGACAGATATACAGAAATCAAAAATCTGAAAACGGTCTGGAAGTGTACCTTTCTATAACTTACAATGTCAGTAGTGGGGGATTAATAGCAGATCAAGAAGACTGTATCTGCATGAGAAATGGTTCAATTTTTGAAAGAGTTTTTTAAATGAAAATGGACGAAAAATTTAAAGGGTTACAGTAAGTGTTGAGGAGTGACTTGGCAAAAGGAGCACAGAGATGAGAAAGAATTAAGTAGAGTTCAATAGAACCAGGTATAATTTCTGTACACATGACTCCATGAACAGGAGCAAAGGGGACACTTAAAGAAATCATAGGACTAAGGAGAGATCAGGATTAGGAGGGTTTGTACTAGTCTAGAAATGCTGACCTGAAAACCAACTAAAGTTTCAACTCCTTCTTTTGAGGAACATTAGCTGTGCCGTGCTTTTCAAAAATGACTTGTCATAACTGATTGATGCCCATGTTAGCAACTCTTCTGAAATTACGTTGAAAGTAGACTAATGTGAGAGTTTCTCTTTAGAGAGAATTCAAATTACTTGCATAGGAAGTGGCAGCAGGTCTGGGGATGTTGTAGCTCAGTGGCAGTGACCTTGCCTAGCTTGGGGCTGGCCTGCCATGGACTTTCACCCCAAACACTTGCAAGAAAAGAAAAGGGAGGGAAGGGAGAGAGAAAGTTGGAAGGGAGGAAGGCAAAGTTGGAGGGATGGATGGAGGTACAAAAGAAGGAAGAAGAAAAGGAGAAAAACCAGGAAGGGGGGAAGGAAGCAAGGAAGGTAGGAAATAGGGAGAGCACAAGGGCAGAAAAAGGACTGAGTCACTCAAACAAAAGGCAAGGGACACAAAGGCCAATATAGGCCACAAAAGCTGCTTGAACGGTTTAGTCAGCTTTAGAATTTGAGTGACATCACACTGAATGTTATTATGACTGGATGGAATCTTCCTACTAACCCCGCCTTGGCCTGGCCTAAACCAAATCAAGGTGTGGGTGGCATGGAGAGGAATTCCCTCTGGCTGGAGTGGGAGGGACCTAAACATGTGGCACTTGAGGATGCACTGGGTAGGGAAGGGGACAAGACCCCCCTGATGGGCAGTTGAGACAACAAGGCTCCTGGGAGCCCCTGATCATGGCTCCCACCGCCATACGCACACCACCCACCATACGCTCAGCCCCTGAAGGGGCTCACAGTGGTCTGCTCCGTTGCCTGGTGCAGGTTGGAGTTCCTGACCAAACACCTGAGTGTCCACAGCCTGTGTTGGCCTGCCTGGGCAGGCTGTGGTTGTGGTGGCAAGAGCCAAAGCTGTCTTGGCGTGATGGAGGAGCCAAGGGCTGCCTCTCAGCCATACTAGTGGGTGGTTCTGGAAGAAGCACCCAGGGTTGTGGCAGCAATGTCCGAAGACATAAAGCCAGGCCATCTTCCTTCTGGCTTTCCTTGGGAGTTGATGATGTGTACAGCTCTTGGATTTTTTGCTGTTCTCTCACTTTTCTGGAGAGCTTTTCAGTCGGTTAGTAGCAGGCTTTACGTGGGAAGAGAAAAAAGGCTGGCTCTAAATCTTGCTGGACTTATTGAGGCAAAATGTGGACTTCTTGATAAAGTGAGTCTTGTTGAAAAAGAACATAAAGGCTTAGACTCATCTTTCAAGGATTGCAGGTTTGAGAAGGGTTCAAGGGAAGCACAACAGCTGGAGGCAACCTACGAAAAGCTGCATAGGTCCGAATCCAGCCATGGCGTTGAAATGCTCTTTCTAGAAGAAGAGCTCAAAGCACAGAAGGCTAAACATGGTCAACAGGATGAAACGATGGCGCATCTATCAAGAGGGATACAGTCCCTCCAAGGTGAATCTGAATCCCTCAGATCACAAATAGCTGAAGCCAAAACAAACTGGAGACTCTTTCAAGTGAATGAGGAAGAACTGAAGCTGGCAATCAAAGAGGTTTTGAATGAAGGATCCCTACTTCCGCAAACGCAGAGACCAACAATACAAGGAGAAGCTGAAGCACAGAGGGAACAAGGAGGTGTCCAATATAAAGCAAAAATCATATTAGAGGACTCTAAAGTAGCTGGAGAACAAGTTCTAAGGGACACCGAAAATCACATGGAGTCTCTGAGTGAATGCTTGCTGAAGACGAAGGATAGATCTTCTCCAAGCCTGGGAGCCCAAAGGGATGGTGGTCACCTGGAACTGGGAAAGACGAGTGAACCCGAAATTGGTGCTCACTTGGAGGATGAGTCCAAAGGAGCTTTGAGGAACCTGGTTTATGGTGATAAGCTAAAGGCCTCCTTAGAAATCTTGGAAGGAGGAAGAAATCAAAAATGTACTTTCTCATCTGAAGTGGAGAAAACCACGGAAGACCTTACAGAACACCTTAAAAGTCGGCAGACTGAACAGGCATCCTTGCAGTCAGAAAATGCACAGCTGCAAAGTGAGAATGAGACCCTACAGAAGAACTTGAAAGTCATGATGGAACGCTATCAAGAAAATACGATGAAACTGCACAGGAAATTAAGAGTGGAGGAAAACTACCGTGTGGAGCAAGAGGAGAAACTTTCCAAAGTCGAAGAAAAGATGAGCCATACAATAAAAGAGCTGGAGACCTACAGAAAGAGAGCCCAATATCTTGAAGAACAATTGCAGAGTACCATTCATTCCTGTCTGGGGAAGATTATTTCCTCTGAGAAAGAAGCACATGCCAGTGAGTTGGCAGCTCGGATTGCTGAAAGAAACCTCAGCTATTTCAGGAAACAAAATGCACGCAACAGACAAAAATTAACGGAGAAGGAGCTGAGATTTGAACTTGTAGGAAAAGATCCCTATGATGCACTGGATGTTTCCAACTCAGCAATGGGCAGAAAGCCTTCTCCAAATGGGCCCTCACCAGTAGGTCACCCTTCATCTGAAAGGAGACCTCCTCATTTTGAAAAGAGTGGTCCACTCACACTCTCAACTTTCACTCCAGTGGGAGGAGGAAGAGGGTCAAGGGGCCCTGGAGAATCCTCTGGACCATGCGACTAGCAGTAAAGGAAGAGAATCCAGCTGTCATAAGTTCACCGATTTTCAGAGAGCACCTTCTCAGACTGGGCCCCTCTCTCCTCCAGGGGAACAGGCCAGCAGGCTGATGATCCCTCCGCCAGGCCAACCATATTCTTCTGATGCACGTCTTCCTCTACAAAGGCAAGATAGGTTTTACTCAAATTGTGGTAGAGCATCGGGACCAGCAGAACACAGAATTCCTAATATGCCTCCTTTGGACTCTGATGTGCCTGATTCACCTCTCCATGCTGAAAACCAAGCAACTGGCTCTGGCTCTGTGTTGGCACCTTTCCCTCCAGTCAGAGGTGCCTTGTTTCCAGTTGACCCAAGGAGTCAGTTCCTGAGAAGAGGACCTTTTTTTTTCCTCCACCTCTCCCAGGAAACTTGTCTGGGAACCTGGAGATTATTTTCCACCTGACCCGCCACCCACTCCATTTCCAATGTGATGTGTCTATGCAGGGAGGGGGTTTTCCTCACAATCTTCCCCCAACAGCTGGAATTCAGCCCTCTACACCCCCATTCTGAAAGTACAAGTGAGTTCCCTGAAGGGTTCCTTCCACCTGCAAATGAGCCTGTTACTCAACATCCAGAACCAAACAAGAAACCTCATGCTGTTGCTCTCTCTTCAAATGTAATTTGACTTATCTCTCATTTTTAGTTTTTAAGTAACTGCTTTTACTTCAGTAATTGACTATACTTTGGCTCCAATTGAAGCTCAATGAAACAATAATTCTTAAGATAGTATTTTGTAAATAAAGATGGTTTACGTAGGAATCTTCTGAGTAAATTATTCCTATTTTATTTTATTCCAGAGAACAGCATTTAATCTGATGAAGCCACTCTTACATAAACAAGAATGGGAGTTCTAGGTACTTGTAATCTAGCTGATGGAAATATCTTTTAAACTCCCAAAAAAGAAGTGCATTTAGTATGACTGTAGCAAATGTAAAGTGACTTTAGGCTTAATGAAGAATTGTCACTGATTTACAGACTGGTTGGGCATTTCAGCCAGTTTTTCCATATCAGAATAACTAGAGCATGGGAGGACTAAAGGAGAGAACACAACTAAACATGTCAGGGAAACAGGAGATCTCAACTACAAAGAAAAATGAAGACCTCTTGTTTATATTGGTTGCTTAAAACATTACATAGCTCTTGAGATACCATATTTCCTACATTAGATTCAAGTGAGTTATGAACTCCCATTTTCACCCCATATACAGATTGCACAATCACATTGTTTACACATCCACATTTTTACAAAATGCCATATTAGTAACTGTTGTATTCTGCTACCTTTTCTAGCCTCTACTATCGCCCCTCTCCTGCCCTCCCATCTTCTCTCTCTATCCCATCTGCTGTAATTTAACGCTTGGGAATTCTGAACCACACTTTAAACTCACTCTCCTCCCCTTTATCCCTTCTGTCAAATTACTCATCATCTTCTTCTATTTCTCCTCCTCCTTATACCTTTAATTCATTCATCATACACTCATGCATTGGTTCATTCATTCCTTTCACATATGGTGTTGGGGATCCAACTCAGGACCTTTGAAAGTGTGAAGCCAGCACTCTAGTGCTGAGCCAAAACCCCAGCACCTGTCTTTTTGATTTTATGACTGTTTGTATGAAATTCAGAATCGCATTCTGCTATGGTTTACTGATATGTGGATTGACCTAGTCCTTGTTTTCTGGGAGACTTTTGGAAAATATACATGAATTATTAGGAGATTGAAATGAAGAAACAAAGAGGAAATTCCCCAATTTCTTATTCTTAGAGTCCATACTCTGACTCTGCCTACCTACTGTAAAAACTTTTAAACCCTTACTCCCCATTTCTATATCATTGCCAACAAGTGAACATTCACTGCCCTACAACAAACCAGAGAACTCACATTGAACAATGTTTCCCCAGTAGAGACCAAGACACAATGCTTATTAAAAAAAATACCCTAGTTATGAGTTAGTAGGTAAAGCTTTATTTGAGTGTTAAACGTGCTCTAATTATGCGTTTGTGTGTTTGTTGATGTGTGTGGTGTGTGGGTGTGTGTGCTTGTGTGTGAAACAAGCACTGAGGTGTAAAATAAATGCAGGATTGCAACGGCCTTCTTAAAAATAAGAAGCAACTTTATCACATTTGAAGCCCAGGGAAGAATCTGCCTGATACTTAGCCTACAATTACTTGAAATGTGAAAAATTCAGGCCTCGAAAAACAAAGCCAACATACATACTGAATCTAATCAGTCTGTCTCACCTGTTTTCTTATCACTCCTTTCAATAAACCTAAATTGCCAGCATAAAACATCAGTTGTTCTAAACGAGTGGACGGATGTCCCCTGTCATGGGCTGTGTAAAACACATGGACGATCCGGCACTGATTGTTATCTAGAATGACTTCTGCCTGAACTACTATTGGAGAATTGTTGCTGATATACTGCGGTTCTTATACCAGTAAACTGGAATGAAGGTAATTTCAGGCTGCAAAGGAATAAATTGATTTTACTAACTGGTTTTTGGAAAACACTGCCATGAAAAATTATCAATATGTTCATAAAGGCAACTACATGTCTCTTCACAAGGGTTTTACTTAATGGGGGAGGTGGTGAGGTCTGGATATAACTGAACTGTCCATTAGTAGGTAGAACAATATCATGGGAATCAGAGTGCACATTCCGGTTTGACCTCAATCTAGGTAACATGGATTCATCTCTGTGTAATAGGCCTGCTTCTGAAAAACACAATGTAGAGCTCCAAAAGCAGAACGATACTTTCAGAATACCATGTTATGTTTGTAAATAGACAGACAGATAGATATACAGAAATCAAAAATCTGAAAACGGTCTGGAAGTGTACATTTCTATAACTTACAATGTCAGTAGTGGGGGATTAATAGCAGATCAAGAAGACTGTATCTGCATGAGAAATGGTTCAATTTTTGAAAGAGTTTTTTAAATGAAAATGGACAAAAAATTTAAAGGGTTACAGTAAGTGTTGAGGAGTGACTTGGCAAAAGGAGCACAGAGGTGAGAAAGAATTAAGTAGAGTTCAATAGAACCAGGTATAATTTCTGTACACATGACTCCATGAACAGGAGCAAAGGGGACACTTAAAGAAATCATAGGACTAAGGAGAGATCAGGATTAGGAGGGTTTGTACTAGTCTAGAAATGCTGACCTGAAAACCAACTAAAGTTTCAACTCCTTCTTTTGAGGAACATTAGCTGTGCCGTGCTTTTCAAAAATGACTTGTCATAACTGATTGATGCCCATGTTAGCAACTCTTCTGAAATTACGTTGAAAGTAGACTAATGTGAGAGTTTCTCTTTAGAGAGAATTCAAATTACTTGCATAGGAAGTGGCAGCAGGTCTGGGGATGTTGTAGCTCAGTGGCAGTGACCTTGCCTAGCTTGGGGCTGGCCTGCCATGGACTTTCACCCCAAACACTTGCAAGAAAAGAAAAGGGAGGGAAGGGAGAGAGAAAGTTGGAGAGGGAGGAAGGCAAAGTTGGAGGGATGGATGGAGGTACAAAAGAAGGAAGAAGAAAAGGAGAAAAACCAGGAAGGGGGGAAGGAAGCAAGGAAGGTAGGAAATAGGGAGAGCACAAGGGCAGAAAAAGGACTGAGTCACTCAAACAAAAGGCAAGGGTCACAAAGACCAATATAGGCCACAAAAGCTGTTTGAACGGTTTAGTCAGCTTTAGAATTTGAGTGACATCACACTGAATGTTATTATGACTGGATGGAATCTTCCTACTAACCCCGCCTTGGCCTGGCCTAAACCAAATCAAGGGGTGGGTGGCATGGAGAGGAATTCTCTCTGGCTGGAGTGGGAGGGACCTAAACATGTGGCACTTGAGGATGCACTGGGTAGGGAAGGGGACAAGACCCCCCTGATGGGCAGTTGAGACAACAAGGCTCCTGGGAGCCCCTGATCATGGCTCCCACCGCCATACGCACACCACCCACCATACGCTCAGCCCCTGAAGGGGCTCACAGTGGTCTGCTCCGTTGCCTGGTGCAGGTTGGAGTTCCTGACCAAACACCTGAGTGTCCACAGCCTGTGTTGGCCTGCCTGGGCAGGCTGTGGTTGTGGTGGCAAGAGCCAAAGCTGTCTTGGCGTGATGGAGGAGCCAAGGGCTGCCTCTCAGCCATACTAGTGGGTGGTTCTGGAAGAAGCACCCAGGGTTGTGGCAGCATTGTCCGAAGACATGAAGCCAGGCCATCTTCCTTCTGACTTTCCTTGGGAGTTGATGATGTGTACAGCTCTTGGATTTTTTGCTGTTCTCTCACTTTTCTGGAGAGCTTTTCAGTCGGTTAGTAGCAGGCTTTACGTGGGAAGAGAAAAAAGGCTGGCTCTAAATCTTGCTGGACTTATTGAGGCAAAATGTGGACTTCTTGATAAAGTGAGCCTTGTTGAAAAAGAACATAAAGGCTTAGACTCATCTTTCAAGGATTGCAGGTTTGAGAAGGGTTCAAGGGAAGCACAACAGCTGGAGGCAACCTACGAAAAGCTGCATAGGTCCGAATCCAGCCATGGCGTTGAAATGCTCTTTCTAGAAGAAGAGCTCAAAGCACAGAAGGCTAAACATGGTCAACAGGATGAAACGATGGCGCATCTATCAAGAGGGATACAGTCCCTCCAAGGTGAATCTGAATCCCTCAGATCACAAATAGCTGAAGCCAAAACAAACTGGAGACTCTTTCAAGTGAATGAGGAAGAACTGAAGCTGGCAATCAAAGAGGTTTTGAATGAAGGATCCCTACTTCCGCAAACGCAGAGACCAACAATACAAGGAGAAGCTGAAGCACAGAGGGAACAAGGAGGTGTCCAATATAAAGCAAAAATCATATTAGAGGACTCTAAAGTAGCTGGAGAACAAGTTCTAAGGGACACCGAAAATCACATGGAGTCTCTGAGTGAATGCTTGCTGAAGACGAAGGATAGATCTTCTCCAAGCCTGGGAGCCCAAAGGGATGGTGGTCACCTGGAACTGGGAAAGACGAGTGAACACGAAATTGGTGCTCACTTGGAGGATGAGTCCAAAGGAGCTTTGAGGAACCTGGTTTATGGTGATAAGCTAAAGGCCTCCTTAGAAATCTTGGAAGGAGGAAGAAATCAAAAATGTACTTTCTCATCTGAAGTGGAGAAAACCACGGAAGACCTTACAGAACACCTTAAAAGTCTGCAGACTGAACAGGCATCCTTGCAGTCAGAAAATGCACAGCTGCAAAGTGAGAATGAGACCCTACAGAAGAACTTGAAAGTCATGATGGAACGCTATCAAGAAAATACGATGAAACTGCACAGGAAATTAAATGCACGCAACAGACAAAAATTAACGGAGAAGGAGCTGAGATTTGAACTTGTAGGAAAAGATCCCTATGATGCACTGGATGTTTCCAACTCAGCAATGGGCAGAAAGCCTTCTCCAAATGGGCCCTCACCAGTAGGTCACCCTTCATCTGAAAGGAGACCTCCTCATTTTGAAAAGAGTGGTCCACTCACACTCTCACCTTTCACTCCAGTGGGAGGAGGAAGAGGGTCAAGGGGCCCTGGAGAATCCTCTGGACCATGCGACTAGCAGTAAAGGAAGAGAATCCAGCTGTCATAAGTTCACCGATTTTCAGAGAGCACCTTCTCAGACTGGGCCCCTCTCTCCTCCAGGGGAACAGGCCAGCAGGCTGATGATCCCTCCGCCAGGCCAACCATATTCTTCTGATGCACGTCTTCCTCTACAAAGGCAAGATAGGTTTTACTCAAATTGTGGTAGAGCATCGGGACCAGCAGAACACAGAATTCCTAATATGCCTCCTTTGGACTCTGATGTGCCTGATTCACCTCTCCATGCTGAAAACCAAGCAACTGGCTCTGGCTCTGTGTTGGCACCTTTCCCTCCAGTCAGAGGTGCCTTGTTTCCAGTTGACCCAAGGAGTCAGTTCCTGAGAAGAGGACCTTTTTTTTCCCTCCACCTCTCCCAGGAAACTTGTCTGGGAACCTGGAGATTATTTTCCACCTGACCCGCCACCCACTCCATTTCCAATGTGATGTGTCTATGCAGGGAGGGGGTTTTCCTCACAATCTTCCCCCAACAGCTGGAATTCAGCCCTCTACACCCCCATTCTGAAAGTACAAGTGAGTTCCCTGAAGGGTTCCTTCCACCTGCAAATGAGCCTGTTCCTCAACATCCAGAACCAAACAAGAAACCTCATGCTGTTGCTCTCTCTTCAAATGTAATTTGACTTATCTCTCATTTTTAGTTTTTAAGTAACTGCTTTTACTTCAGTAATTGACTATACTTTGGCTCCAATTGAAGCTCAATGAAACAATAATTCTTAAGATAGTATTTTGTAAATAAAGATGGTTTACGTAGGAATCTTCTGAGTAAATTATTCCTATTTTATTTTATTCCAGAGAACAGCATTTAATCTGATGAAGCCACTCTTACATAAACAAGAATGGGAGTTCTAGGTACTTGTAATCTAGCTGATGGAAATATCTTTTAAACTCCCAAAAAAGAAGTGCATTTAGTATGACTGTAGCAAATGTAAAGTGACTTTAGGCTTAATGAAGAATTGTCACTGATTTACAGACTGGTTGGGCATTTCAGCCAGTTTTTCCATATCAGAATAACTAGAGCATGGGAGGACTAAAGGAGAGAACACAACTAAACATGTCAGGGAAACAGGAGATCTCAACTACAAAGAAAAATGAAGACCTCTTGTTTATATTGGTTGCTTAAAACATTACATAGCTCTTGAGATACCATATTTCCTACATTAGATTCAAGTGAGTTATGAACTCCCATTTTCACCCCATATACAGATTGCACAATCACATTGTTTACACATCCACATTTTTACAAAATGCCATATTAGTAACTGTTGTATTCTGCTACCTTTTCTAGCCTCTACTATCGCCCCTCTCCTGCCCTCCCATCTTCTCTCTCTATCCCATCTGCTGTAATTTAACGCTTGGGAATTCTGAACCACACTTTAAACTCACTCTCCTCCCCTTTATCCCTTCTGTCAAATTACTCATCATCTTCTTCTATTTCTCCTCCTCCTTATACCTTTAATTCATTCATCATACACTCATGCATTGGTTCATTCATTCCTTTCACATATGGTGTTGGGGATCCAACTCAGGACCTTTGAAAGTGTGAAGCCAGCACTCTAGTGCTGAGCCAAAACCCCAGCACCTGTCTTTTTGATTTTATGACTGTTTGTATGAAATTCAGAATCGCATTCTGCTATGGTTCACTGATATGTGGATTGACCTAGTCCTTGTTTTCTGGGAGACTTTTTTAAAATATACATGAATTATTAGGAGATTGAAATGAAGAAACAAAGAGGAAATTCCCCAATTTCTTATTCTTAGAGTCCATACTCTGACTCTGCCTACCTACTGTAAAAACTTTTAAACCCTTACTCCCCATTTCTATATCATTGCCAACAAGTGAAAATTCACTGCCCTACAACAAACCAGAGAACTCACATTGAACAATGTTTCCCCAGTAGAGACCAAGACACAATACTTATTAAAAAAAATACCCTAGTTATGAGTTAGTAGGTAAAGCTTTATTTGAGTGTTAAATGTGCTCTATTTATGCGTTTGTGTGTTTGTTGATGTGTGTGGTGTGTGGGTGTGTGTGCTTGTGTGTGAAACAAGCACTGAGGTGTAAAATAAATGCAGGATTGCAACGGCCTTCTTAAAAATAAGAAGCAACTTTATCACATTTGAAGCCCAGTGAAGAATCTGCCTGATACTTAACCTACAATTACTTGAAATGTGAAAAATTCAGGCCTCGAAAAACAAAGCCAACATACATACTGAATCTAATCAGTCTGTCTCACCTGTTTTCTTATCACTCCTTTCAATAAACCTAAATTGCCAGCATAAAACATCAGTTGTTCTAAACGAGTGGACGGATGTCCCCTGTCACGGGCTGTGTAAAACACATGGACGATCCGGCACTGATTGTTATCTAGAATGACTTCTGCCTGAACTACTATTGGAGAATTGTTGCTGATATACTGCGGTTCTTATACCAGTAAACTGGAATGAAGGTAATTTCAGGCTGCAAAGGAATAAATTGATTTTACTAACTGGTTTTTGGAAAACACTGCCATGAAAAATTATCAATATGTTCATAAAGGCATCTACATGTCTCTTCACAAGGGTTTTACTTAATGGGGGAGGTGGTGAGGTCTGGATATAACTGAACTGTCCATTAGTAGGTAGAACAATATCATGGGAATCAGAGTGCACATTCCGGTTTGACCTCAATCTAGGTAACATGGATTCATCTCTGTGTAATAGGCCTGCTTCTGAAAAACACAATGTAGAGCTCCAAAAGCAGAACGATACTTTCAGAATACCATGTTATGTTTGTAAATAGACAGACAGACAGATATACAGAAATCAAAAATCTGAAAACGGTCTGGAAGTGTACCTTTCTATAACTTACAATGTCAGTAGTGGGGGATTAATAGCAGATCAAGAAGACTGTATCTGCATGAGAAATGGTTCAATTTTTGAAAGAGTTTTTTAAATGAAAATGGACGAAAAATTTAAAGGGTTACAGTAAGTGTTGAGGAGTGACTTGGCAAAAGGAGCACAGAGATGAGAAAGAATTAAGTAGAGTTCAATAGAACCAGGTATAATTTCTGTACACATGACTCCATGAACAGGAGCAAAGGGGACACTTAAAGAAATCATAGGACTAAGGAGAGATCAGGATTAGGAGGGTTTGTACTAGTCTAGAAATGCTGACCTGAAAACCAACTAAAGTTTCAACTCCTTCTTTTGAGGAACATTAGCTGTGCCGTGCTTTTCAAAAATGACTTGTCATAACTGATTGATGCCCATGTTAGCAACTCTTCTGAAATTACGTTGAAAGTAGACTAATGTGAGAGTTTCTCTTTAGAGAGAATTCAAATTACTTGCATAGGAAGTGGCAGCAGGTCTGGGGATGTTGTAGCTCAGTGGCAGTGACCTTGCCTAGCTTGGGGCTGGCCTGCCATGGACTTTCACCCCAAACACTTGCAAGAAAAGAAAAGGGAGGGAAGGGAGAGAGAAAGTTGGAAGGGAGGAAGGCAAAGTTGGAGGGATGGATGGAGGTACAAAAGAAGGAAGAAGAAAAGGAGAAAAACCAGGAAGGGGGGAAGGAAGCAAGGAAGGTAGGAAATAGGGAGAGCACAAGGGCAGAAAAAGGACTGAGTCACTCAAACAAAAGGCAAGGGACACAAAGGCCAATATAGGCCACAAAAGCTGCTTGAACGGTTTAGTCAGCTTTAGAATTTGAGTGACATCACACTGAATGTTATTATGACTGGATGGAATCTTCCTACTAACCCCGCCTTGGCCTGGCCTAAACCAAATCAAGGTGTGGGTGGCATGGAGAGGAATTCCCTCTGGCTGGAGTGGGAGGGACCTAAACATGTGGCACTTGAGGATGCACTGGGTAGGGAAGGGGACAAGACCCCCCTGATGGGCAGTTGAGACAACAAGGCTCCTGGGAGCCCCTGATCATGGCTCCCACCGCCATACGCACACCACCCACCATACGCTCAGCCCCTGAAGGGGCTCACAGTGGTCTGCTCCGTTGCCTGGTGCAGGTTGGAGTTCCTGACCAAACACCTGAGTGTCCACAGCCTGTGTTGGCCTGCCTGGGCAGGCTGTGGTTGTGGTGGCAAGAGCCAAAGCTGTCTTGGCGTGATGGAGGAGCCAAGGGCTGCCTCTCAGCCATACTAGTGGGTGGTTCTGGAAGAAGCACCCAGGGTTGTGGCAGCAATGTCCGAAGACATGAAGCCAGGCCATCTTCCTTCTGGCTTTCCTTGGGAGTTGATGATGTGTACAGCTCTTGGATTTTTTGCTGTTCTCTCACTTTTCTGGAGAGCTTTTCAGTCGGTTAGTAGCAGGCTTTACGTGGGAAGAGAAAAAAGGCTGGCTCTAAATCTTGCTGGACTTATTGAGGCAAAATGTGGACTTCTTGATAAAGTGAGCCTTGTTGAAAAAGAACATAAAGGCTTAGACTCATCTTTCAAGGATTGCAGGTTTGAGAAGGGTTCAAGGGAAGCACAACAGCTGGAGGCAACCTACGAAAAGCTGCATAGGTCCGAATCCAGCCATGGCGTTGAAATGCTCTTTCTAGAAGAAGAGCTCAAAGCACAGAAGGCTAAACATGGTCAACAGGATGAAACGATGGCGCATCTATCAAGAGGGATACAGTCCCTCCAAGGTGAATCTGAATCCCTCAGATCACAAATAGCTGAAGCCAAAACAAACTGGAGACTCTTTCAAGTGAATGAGGAAGAACTGAAGCTGGCAATCAAAGAGGTTTTGAATGAAGGATCCCTACTTCCGCAAACGCAGAGACCAACAATACAAGGAGAAGCTGAAGCACAGAGGGAACAAGGAGGTGTCCAATATAAAGCAAAAATCATATTAGAGGACTCTAAAGTAGCTGGAGAACAAGTTCTAAGGGACACCGAAAATCACATGGAGTCTCTGAGTGAATGCTTGCTGAAGACGAAGGATAGATCTTCTCCAAGCCTGGGAGCCCAAAGGGATGGTGGTCACCTGGAACTGGGAAAGACGAGTGAACCCGAAATTGGTGCTCACTTGGAGGATGAGTCCAAAGGAGCTTTGAGGAACCTGGTTTATGGTGATAAGCTAAAGGCCTCCTTAGAAATCTTGGAAGGAGGAAGAAATCAAAAATGTACTTTCTCATCTGAAGTGGAGAAAACCACGGAAGACCTTACAGAACACCTTAAAAGTCGGCAGACTGAACAGGCATCCTTGCAGTCAGAAAATGCACAGCTGCAAAGTGAGAATGAGACCCTACAGAAGAACTTGAAAGTCATGATGGAACGCTATCAAGAAAATACGATGAAACTGCACAGGAAATTAAGAGTGGAGGAAAACTACCGTGTGGAGCAAGAGGAGAAACTTTCCAAAGTCGAAGAAAAGATGAGCCATACAATAAAAGAGCTGGAGACCTACAGAAAGAGAGCCCAATATCTTGAAGAACAATTGCAGAGTACCATTCATTCCTGTCTGGGGAAGATTATTTCCTCTGAGAAAGAAGCACATGCCAGTGAGTTGGCAGCTCGGATTGCTGAAAGAAACCTCAGCTATTTCAGGAAACAAAATGCACGCAACAGACAAAAATTAACGGAGAAGGAGCTGAGATTTGAACTTGTAGGAAAAGATCCCTATGATGCACTGGATGTTTCCAACTCAGCAATGGGCAGAAAGCCTTCTCCAAATGGGCCCTCACCAGTAGGTCACCCTTCATCTGAAAGGAGACCTCCTCATTTTGAAAAGAGTGGTCCACTCACACTCTCAACTTTCACTCCAGTGGGAGGAGGAAGAGGGTCAAGGGGCCCTGGAGAATCCTCTGGACCATGCGACTAGCAGTAAAGGAAGAGAATCCAGCTGTCATAAGTTCACCGATTTTCAGAGAGCACCTTCTCAGACTGGGCCCCTCTCTCCTCCAGGGGAACAGGCCAGCAGGCTGATGATCCCTCCGCCAGGCCAACCATATTCTTCTGATGCACGTCTTCCTCTACAAAGGCAAGATAGGTTTTACTCAAATTGTGGTAGAGCATCGGGACCAGCAGAACACAGAATTCCTAATATGCCTCCTTTGGACTCTGATGTGCCTGATTCACCTCTCCATGCTGAAAACCAAGCAACTGGCTCTGGCTCTGTGTTGGCACCTTTCCCTCCAGTCAGAGGTGCCTTGTTTCCAGTTGACCCAAGGAGTCAGTTCCTGAGAAGAGGACCTTTTTTTTCCCTCCACCTCTCCCAGGAAACTTGTCTGGGAACCTGGAGATTATTTTCCACCTGACCCGCCACCCACTCCATTTCCAATGTGATGTGTCTATGCAGGGAGGGGGTTTTCCTCACAATCTTCCCCCAACAGCTGGAATTCAGCCCTCTACACCCCCATTCTGAAAGTACAAGTGAGTTCCCTGAAGGGTTCCTTCCACCTGCAAATGAGCCTGTTACTCAACATCCAGAACCAAACAAGAAACCTCATGCTGTTGCTCTCTCTTCAAATGTAATTTGACTTATCTCTCATTTTTAGTTTTTAAGTAACTGCTTTTACTTCAGTAATTGACTATACTTTGGCTCCAATTGAAGCTCAATGAAACAATAATTCTTAAGATAGTATTTTGTAAATAAAGATGGTTTACGTAGGAATCTTCTGAGTAAATTATTCCTATTTTATTTTATTCCAGAGAACAGCATTTAATCTGATGAAGCCACTCTTACATAAACAAGAATGGGAGTTCTAGGTACTTGTAATCTAGCTGATGGAAATATCTTTTAAACTCCCAAAAAAGAAGTGCATTTAGTATGACTGTAGCAAATGTAAAGTGACTTTAGGCTTAATGAAGAATTGTCACTGATTTACAGACTGGTTGGGCATTTCAGCCAGTTTTTCCATATCAGAATAACTAGAGCATGGGAGGACTAAAGGAGAGAACACAACTAAACATGTCAGGGAAACAGGAGATCTCAACTACAAAGAAAAATGAAGACCTCTTGTTTATATTGGTTGCTTAAAACATTACATAGCTCTTGAGATACCATATTTCCTACATTAGATTCAAGTGAGTTATGAACTCCCATTTTCACCCCATATACAGATTGCACAATCACATTGTTTACACATCCACATTTTTACAAAATGCCATATTAGTAACTGTTGTATTCTGCTACCTTTTCTAGCCTCTACTATCGCCCCTCTCCTGCCCTCCCATCTTCTCTCTCTATCCCATCTGCTGTAATTTAACGCTTGGGAATTCTGAACCACACTTTAAACTCACTCTCCTCCCCTTTATCCCTTCTGTCAAATTACTCATCATCTTCTTCTATTTCTCCTCCTCCTTATACCTTTAATTCATTCATCATACACTCATGCATTGGTTCATTCATTCCTTTCACATATGGTGTTGGGGATCCAACTCAGGACCTTTGAAAGTGTGAAGCCAGCACTCTAGTGCTGAGCCAAAACCCCAGCACCTGTCTTTTTGATTTTATGACTGTTTGTATGAAATTCAGAATCGCATTCTGCTATGGTTCACTGATATGTGGATTGACCTAGTCCTTGTTTTCTGGGAGACTTTTTTAAAATATACATGAATTATTAGGAGATTGAAATGAAGAAACAAAGAGGAAATTCCCCAATTTCTTATTCTTAGAGTCCATACTCTGACTCTGCCTACCTACTGTAAAAACTTTTAAACCCTTACTCCCCATTTCTATATCATTGCCAACAAGTGAAAATTCACTGCCCTACAACAAACCAGAGAACTCACATTGAACAATGTTTCCCCAGTAGAGACCAAGACACAATACTTATTAAAAAAAATACCCTAGTTATGAGTTAGTAGGTAAAGCTTTATTTGAGTGTTAAATGTGCTCTATTTATGCGTTTGTGTGTTTGTTGATGTGTGTGGTGTGTGGGTGTGTGTGCTTGTGTGTGAAACAAGCACTGAGGTGTAAAATAAATGCAGGATTGCAACGGCCTTCTTAAAAATAAGAAGCAACTTTATCACATTTGAAGCCCAGTGAAGAATCTGCCTGATACTTAACCTACAATTACTTGAAATGTGAAAAATTCAGGCCTCGAAAAACAAAGCCAACATACATACTGAATCTAATCAGTCTGTCTCACCTGTTTTCTTATCACTCCTTTCAATAAACCTAAATTGCCAGCATAAAACATCAGTTGTTCTAAACGAGTGGACGGATGTCCCCTGTCACGGGCTGTGTAAAACACATGGACGATCCGGCACTGATTGTTATCTAGAATGACTTCTGCCTGAACTACTATTGGAGAATTGTTGCTGATATACTGCGGTTCTTATACCAGTAAACTGGAATGAAGGTAATTTCAGGCTGCAAAGGAATAAATTGATTTTACTAACTGGTTTTTGGAAAACACTGCCATGAAAAATTATCAATATGTTCATAAAGGCATCTACATGTCTCTTCACAAGGGTTTTACTTAATGGGGGAGGTGGTGAGGTCTGGATATAACTGAACTGTCCATTAGTAGGTAGAACAATATCATGGGAATCAGAGTGCACATTCCGGTTTGACCTCAATCTAGGTAACATGGATTCATCTCTGTGTAATAGGCCTGCTTCTGAAAAACACAATGTAGAGCTCCAAAAGCAGAACGATACTTTCAGAATACCATGTTATGTTTGTAAATAGACAGACAGACAGATATACAGAAATCAAAAATCTGAAAACGGTCTGGAAGTGTACCTTTCTATAACTTACAATGTCAGTAGTGGGGGATTAATAGCAGATCAAGAAGACTGTATCTGCATGAGAAATGGTTCAATTTTTGAAAGAGTTTTTTAAATGAAAATGGACGAAAAATTTAAAGGGTTACAGTAAGTGTTGAGGAGTGACTTGGCAAAAGGAGCACAGAGATGAGAAAGAATTAAGTAGAGTTCAATAGAACCAGGTATAATTTCTGTACACATGACTCCATGAACAGGAGCAAAGGGGACACTTAAAGAAATCATAGGACTAAGGAGAGATCAGGATTAGGAGGGTTTGTACTAGTCTAGAAATGCTGACCTGAAAACCAACTAAAGTTTCAACTCCTTCTTTTGAGGAACATTAGCTGTGCCGTGCTTTTCAAAAATGACTTGTCATAACTGATTGATGCCCATGTTAGCAACTCTTCTGAAATTACGTTGAAAGTAGACTAATGTGAGAGTTTCTCTTTAGAGAGAATTCAAATTACTTGCATAGGAAGTGGCAGCAGGTCTGGGGATGTTGTAGCTCAGTGGCAGTGACCTTGCCTAGCTTGGGGCTGGCCTGCCATGGACTTTCACCCCAAACACTTGCAAGAAAAGAAAAGGGAGGGAAGGGAGAGAGAAAGTTGGAGAGGGAGGAAGGCAAAGTTGGAGGGATGGATGGAGGTACAAAAGAAGGAAGAAGAAAAGGAGAAAAACCAGGAAGGGGGGAAGGAAGCAAGGAAGGTAGGAAATAGGGAGAGCACAAGGGCAGAAAAAGGACTGAGTCACTCAAACAAAAGGCAAGGGACACAAAGACCAATATAGGCCACAAAAGCTGTTTGAACGGTTTAGTCAGCTTTAGAATTTGAGTGACATCACACTGAATGATATTATGACTGGATGGAATCTTCCTACTAACCCCGCCTTGGCCTGGCCTAAACCAAATCAAGGGGTGGGTGGCATGGAGAGGAATTCTCTCTGGCTGGAGTGGGAGGGACCTAAACATGTGGCACTTGAGGATGCACTGGGTAGGGAAGGGGACAAGACCCCCCGATGGGCAGTTGAGACAACAAGGCTCCTGGGAGCCCCTGATCATGGCTCCCACCGCCATACGCACACCACCCACCATACGCTCAGCCCCTGAAGGGGCTCACAGTGGTCTGCTCCGTTGCCTGGTGCAGGTTGGAGTTCCTGACCAAACACCTGAGTGTCCACAGCCTGTGTTGGCCTGCCTGGGCAGGCTGTGGTTGTGGTGGCAAGAGCCAAACTGTCTTGGCGTGATCGAGGAGCCAAGGGCTGCCTCTCAGCCATACTAGTGGGTGGTTCTGGAAGAAGCACCCAGGGTTGTGGCAGCATTGTCCGAAGACATGAAGCCAGGCCATCTTCCTTCTGGCTTTCCTTGGGAGTTGATGATGTGTACAGCTCTTGGATTTTTTGCTGTTCTCTCACTTTTCTGGAGAGCTTTTCAGTCGGTTAGTAGCAGGCTTTACGTGGGAAGAGAAAAAAGGCTGGCTCTAAATCTTGCTGGACTTATTGAGGCAAAATGTGGACTTCTTGATAAAGTGAGCCTTGTTGAAAAAGAACATAAAGGCTTAGACTCATCTTTCAAGGATTGCAGGTTTGAGAAGGGTTCAAGGGAAGCACAACAGCTGGAGGCAACCTACGAAAAGCTGCATAGGTCCGAATCCAGCCATGGCGTTGAAATGCTCTTTCTAGAAGAAGAGCTCAAAGCACAGAAGGCTAAACATGGTCAACAGGATGAAACGATGGCGCATCTATCAAGAGGGATACAGTCCCTCCAAGGTGAATCTGAATCCCTCAGATCACAAATAGCTGAAGCCAAAACAAACTGGAGACTCTTTCAAGTGAATGAGGAAGAACTGAAGCTGGCAATCAAAGAGGTTTTGAATGAAGGATCCCTACTTCCGCAAACGCAGAGACCAACAATACAAGGAGAAGCTGAAGCACAGAGGGAACAAGGAGGTGTCCAATATAAAGCAAAAATCATATTAGAGGACTCTAAAGTAGCTGGAGAACAAGTTCTAAGGGACACCGAAAATCACATGGAGTCTCTGAGTGAATGCTTGCTGAAGACGAAGGATAGATCTTCTCCAAGCCTGGGAGCCCAAAGGGATGGTGGTCACCTGGAACTGGGAAAGACGAGTGAACCCGAAATTGGTGCTCACTTGGAGGATGAGTCCAAAGGAGCTTTGAGGAACCTGGTTTATGGTGATAAGCTAAAGGCCTCCTTAGAAATCTTGGAAGGAGGAAGAAATCAAAAATGTACTTTCTCATCTGAAGTGGAGAAAACCACGGAAGACCTTACAGAACACCTTAAAAGTCGGCAGACTGAACAGGCATCCTTGCAGTCAGAAAATGCACAGCTGCAAAGTGAGAATGAGACCCTACAGAAGAACTTGAAAGTCATGATGGAACGCTATCAAGAAAATACGATGAAACTGCACAGGAAATTAAGAGTGGAGGAAAACTACCGTGTGGAGCAAGAGGAGAAACTTTCCAAAGTCGAAGAAAAGATGAGCCATACAATAAAAGAGCTGGAGACCTACAGAAAGAGAGCCCAATATCTTGAAGAACAATTGCAGAGTACCATTCATTCCTGTCTGGGGAAGATTATTTCCTCTGAGAAAGAAGCACATGCCAGTGAGTTGGCAGCTCGGATTGCTGAAAGAAACCTCAGCTATTTCAGGAAACAAAATGCACGCAACAGACAAAAATTAACGGAGAAGGAGCTGAGATTTGAACTTGTAGGAAAAGATCCCTATGATGCACTGGATGTTTCCAACTCAGCAATGGGCAGAAAGCCTTCTCCAAATGGGCCCTCACCAGTAGGTCACCCTTCATCTGAAAGGAGACCTCCTCATTTTGAAAAGAGTGGTCCACTCACACTCTCAACTTTCACTCCAGTGGGAGGAGGAAGAGGGTCAAGGGGCCCTGGAGAATCCTCTGGACCATGCGACTAGCAGTAAAGGAAGAGAATCCAGCTGTCATAAGTTCACCGATTTTCAGAGAGCACCTTCTCAGACTGGGCCCCTCTCTCCTCCAGGGGAACAGGCCAGCAGGCTGATGATCCCTCCGCCAGGCCAACCATATTCTTCTGATGCACGTCTTCCTCTACAAAGGCAAGATAGGTTTTACTCAAATTGTGGTAGAGCATCGGGACCAGCAGAACACAGAATTCCTAATATGCCTCCTTTGGACTCTGATGTGCCTGATTCACCTCTCCATGCTGAAAACCAAGCAACTGGCTCTGGCTCTGTGTTGGCACCTTTCCCTCCAGTCAGAGGTGCCTTGTTTCCAGTTGACCCAAGGAGTCAGTTCCTGAGAAGAGGACCTTTTTTTTTCCTCCACCTCTCCCAGGAAACTTGTCTGGGAACCTGGAGATTATTTTCCACCTGACCCGCCACCCACTCCATTTCCAATGTGATGTGTCTATGCAGGGAGGGGGTTTTCCTCACAATCTTCCCCCAACAGCTGGAATTCAGCCCTCTACACCCCCATTCTGAAAGTACAAGTGAGTTCCCTGAAGGGTTCCTTCCACCTGCAAATGAGCCTGTTACTCAACATCCAGAACCAAACAAGAAACCTCATGCTGTTGCTCTCTCTTCAAATGTAATTTGACTTATCTCTCATTTTTAGTTTTTAAGTAACTGCTTTTACTTCAGTAATTGACTATACTTTGGCTCCAATTGAAGCTCAATGAAACAATAATTCTTAAGATAGTATTTTGTAAATAAAGATGGTTTACGTAGGAATC